>NC_092115.1:20337095-20562095 GCF_045679555.1 Salvelinus alpinus
CCTGTGTCTACCTTTCTCAAAGGCAGGCTCACTGAGCCTGTACTTTGTCAAGGTTTTTCTAAGGTTTTGATCAGTTACCATACTCAAATAGTTAGCCATGGTGTACTGTCGATTTAGGGCCAGATTGCACTGCATTTTGATTTGTGCTTGTGCTTGTGTTTCCCCAATAAGTCATACAGTTTTGTTTTGACTGTGTTGTAATTTGGTTTATTCTGATTGATTGGATGTTCTGGTCCTGAGGCTTCAGTGTGTTAGTAGAACAGGTTTGTGAACTCAGCCCCAGGACCAGCTGGATGAGGGGACTCTTTTCTTTGCTCAGCTCTTGGCATTGCAGGGCTTAGTAATGATATGAGAGGGGTCACTGTATTTTAGGTGTTTCCAAAAATGAATTGCTCTTAATTGAGTTTTTATTATTAGTGGATATTGGCCTAATTCTGGCCTCCATGCATTGTTTGTAGCTTTCCTCTGCATGCAGGGTTTCAATGGGGTGTTTGTCACATTAGGTGAAATATTGTGGACCCCACATCCCACTGCCATAAAGTGCAATGTGTGCAATTCAATTCGTTTTAGCAACATTTTAGAATGCCCTGGGTGCTTTCTCTCTCAGTTCATTCACTGCCTCATTAAGGTGTCCAATTTACCTTATTTTTTAACCTCAGAAATTGTCATGTGTCATGTGTCATACTCTTATATTTTGTACCAATTGAGAACTTTGGACTAATTCCCTGAGATCTGGATCTTCTCTGGAAAATCATTATTTTAGTATTTTTGGGGTTTACTGCCAGGGCCCAGGTCTGGCAGTACTGCTCTAGCAGGTCCAGGCTCTGCTGTAGGCCATGTGCTGTGGGTGACAGCAGGCATAGGTTGTCTGTGAAGAACAAGCAATCTGAATTGTGGAGACTAAAACCAGGGGCTGAGGATTTTTCTAGAATAGTGGCCAATTTGTTGATATAAATATTGAAGAGTGCAGGGCTCAGATTGCAACCCTGGCGCAGGCCCCGCCCCTGGTTAAAGAATTTAGTTATTTTCTTGCCAATTTTGATGCTGCACATATTGCCAGTATACATTCATTTAATTATGTAATGTTTTACCCCCTACACCCCTTTCAATAACTTTGTATAACAATACTGTATGCCAAATAGAATCAAATAGGCTTTTTGGAAGTCGATAAAGCAAGTGTACATTTAAACACAATTGTATTATTTTGGTGGACATGTTTATCTATCAGGGTGTGTACGGTGTAAATATAATCGGTCGTGGGATGTTTTGGTATAAATCCAATTTGGCTTTTACTCAAGACATTGTGCTTATTAAGGAAGTTTAGAACACTTACATTTATAATACTACAGAAAACCTTCCCCAGGTTACTGTTCACACAAATGCCTCTGTAATTGTTAGGGTAAGATTTGTCTCTGTTCTTTAAGATTGGGGTTATGAGTCCTTAATTCCAGATGTCAGGGAAATAACCTACACTCAGGATCAAATTAAACAGTTTAATATAGCCAATTGAAATTGTACTAGTGAATTTGAGCATCTTATTTATGATACCATCAGGTCTGTATGCTTTTTTAAATTTGAGAGTCTGAAGTTTCTAATAGAGCTCCTGGTCAGTAATTGGGGAGTCCAGTGGATTTTGATTGTCCTTTTTAGCCTTTTCTAATCCTTTTAATTTCGAATGAATTTGGCATTGTTCTGTGTTTGCATCAATTTGAATGGTGTTTTAGAATGTTTTAAAATGGGTGTCCATATGTCACCCTTTTATATGGCTAATTCCTCCATTTTTTTTGTTTGTGTTTATGGACTCCTCAATTAGTGTCAGCTGCTTGCTGTTGTACTGTGTTTTTTGGTTCTGAGTGTACGTTTATAGTAGAGGTCGACCAATTATGGCATGGTCGATTAATTAGGGCCGATTTCACGTTTTCATAACAATCGGTAATCTGCCTTTTTGGACGCCGATTATGGCTGATTACATTGCAATCCACGAGGAGAGGCTGACCAGGCTGACCACCTGTTACGCGAGTGCCGCATCAAAAGGACCTTGTGGATGCAAGGAGCCAAGGTAAGTTGCTAGCTAGCACTTAACTTATAAAAAACAATCAATCTTCACATAATCACTAGTTAACTACACATGGTTGATATTACTAGGTGAACTAGCTTGTCCTGCATTGCATATAATCAATGCGATGCCTGTTAATTTATCTTTCTTAAAATCAATACACAGAAGTATATTTTTTTAAACCTGCATATTTAGTTAAAATAAATTAATGTTAGCAGGCAATATTAACTAG
Organism: Salvelinus alpinus; assembly: GCF_045679555.1. Taxonomy (NCBI): domain Eukaryota; kingdom Metazoa; phylum Chordata; class Actinopteri; order Salmoniformes; family Salmonidae; genus Salvelinus; species Salvelinus alpinus. Next base: position 20,339,384 of record NC_092115.1, read on the forward strand.
GGTAATTGTGTCACTTCTCTTGCGTTCAGTGCAAGCAGAGTGTCACGACTTCCGCCGAAGTCGGTCCCTCTCCTTGTTCGGGCTGCGTTCGGTGGTCGATGTCACCGGCTTTCTAGCCGCCGCCGATCCACTTTTCATTTTCAAATTGTTCTGTCTTTGTCTTTCACACCTGGCTTCACTCAACCAATTACTTGTTTATTATTTAACCCTCTGTTCCCCATGTTGTGTTTGTGAGTGATTGTTTATTTGTAATTCGGTCCGTCTTTGTGGGCTCGTGATGTTACTTTGTAAATTTGTCTTTTGAGACAAATGATTGATTACTGGTTGATTACTCATATCTGCTGTCCTGCGCCTGACTCTCTACACCAGCTACACACAGGACCCCCCCCACACAGAGTCAGGGTATATGCAGCAGTTTGGGCCGCCTGGCTCGTTGTGAACTGTGTGAAGACCATTTCTTCCTAACAAAGACCATAATTAATGGTCTTTATGATTAATTAACCTAATTATGACATAACATTGAAGGTTGTGCAATGTAACAGCAATATTTAGACTTAGGGTTGCCACTCATTCGATAAAATACGGAACGGTTCCGAATTTCACTGAAAGAATAAACGTTTTGTTTTCAAAATGATAGTTCCCGGATTTGACCATATTAATGACCTAAGGCTCGTATTTCTGTGTGTTTATTATAATTAAGTCTATGATTTGATAGAGCAGTCTGACTGAGCAGTGGTAGGCAGCAGCAGGCTCGTAAGCATTAATTCAAACCACACTTTCCTCCGTTTGCCAGCAGCTTTTCGCAGTGCTTGAAGCACAGCGCTGTTTATGACTTCAAGCCTATCAACTCCCGAGATTAGGCTGGCAATACTAAAGTGTCTATAAGAACATCCAATAGTCAAAGATATATGAAATACAAATGGTATAGAGAGAAATAGTTGACGCGTCATAGTTCCTAGAATAACTTGAGGCGGAACATGAAAGGGGTTCCTTCGTTCTTTTACCGTTGGTGTGTTCCATAGGGAATGTCTTGATCTACTTCAAATAAGGTTTGTGTTTTGTGCAAGCTTAAACCGCCTTGACGTTTTGATACCCGTGTAAATCTCACTAGGATAAGGTAACGTTTGTCAACATATTTTAATAAATCCACTCTTCAAAAAGAAAAGTGCTTATATTTAGCCAATATTGATCAGAGTTACCTTGTCCTATGGATATCTACACAGTTATCAAATTGGCATGGTGGTGTAAGCCTACACGAAACACAGACCTTATTTGAAGTGAATCTAAAAAGATCCTATGGAATAAATGAATGAAGCAACCGCTTTTCAGATTTTTCTGGAAGGTGTCATGGGAATTTTGACTCACACTTTGGTAGTCAATTCTTACCATGCCCATTATTAAAGTAAGATAAAATAAAATGACAGTTTTTGTTTTCAACATTCATCACAGGTAACTTAAACTCTAGTTTTTTATTATTCAAACAGTTGAGAGTATTTGTGTCTCCTAAACAGACTCTTCAGTATCCCTGTCACTTCAGAGAGCTGTGTGTGTACGATTATATACATTTTACAGATGGCAGAGAAAAGCAGAGCACCAGTGTGGGACTATTACATTGAATTGGCACCACGGAAAGCAAGGTGTCTTATTTGTGAGAACTGTCATAATTACAAATATATATATAAAAATCGGCAGATTAATCGGTATTGGCTTTTTTTGGAGGGGGGCCAGGTCTGGGCCAGGGGCTGCCTCTCTGATCTGCTAGAGGTGGTGGTCTGGTGTGGGGTAGTAGGCTGGGCACGGTCACGTCTGACTGCGCCGATGGAGGTGGTGATGCTCTGGTGGTGGGTGGGGCCTGTGGGGTGCACTGTGGGGTGGTGAGGGGCTGCAGCTTCTCTCTAGGTGTCTCTACAGTCTGTTTTCTAAGCAGCAGAACCCTCTTGATGACAGACAACTCCTTTGACATCTCCTCCTTTACCTGCACTAGCTCTCTCATGGTGGCCTTTACCTCCTCCAGAGCTGTGGTAAGGCTCTCTCCTCACGGTGGCCTTTACCTCCTCCAGAGCTGTGGTAAGGCTCTCTCCTCACGGTGGCCTTTACCTCCTCCAGAGCTGTGGTAAGGCTCTCTCCTCACGGTGGCCTTTACCTCCTCCAGCGCTGTGGTAAGGCTCTCTCCTCACGGTGGCCTTTACCTCCTCCAGCGCTGTGGTAAGGCTCTCTCCTCACGGTGGCCTTTACCTCCTCCAGCGCTGTGGTAAGGCTCTCTCCTCACGGTGGCCTTTACCTCCTCCAGCGCTGTGGTAAGGCTCTCTCCTCACGGTGGCCTTTACCTCCTCCAGCGCTATGGTAAGGCTCTCTCCTCACGGTGGCCTTTACCTCCTCCAGAGCTGTGGTAAGGCTCTCTCCTCACGGTGGCCTTTACCTCCTCCAGAGCTGTGGTAAGGCTCTCTCCTCACGGTGGCCTTTACCTCCTCCAGCGCTGTGGTAAGGCTCTCTCCTCACGGTGGCCTTTACCTCCTCCAGCGCTGTGGTAAGGCTCTCTCCTCACGGTGGCCTTTACCTCCTCCAGCGCTGTGGTAAGGCTCTCTCCTCACGGTGGCCTTTACCTCCTCCAGCGCTGTGGTAAGGCTCTCTCCTCACGGTGGCCTTTACCTCCTCCAGCGCTGTGTTAAGGCTCTCTCCTCACGGTGGCCTTTACCTCCTCCAGCGCTGTGGTAAGGCTCTCTCCTCACGGTGACCTTTACCTCCTCCAGCGCTGTGGTAAGTCTCTCTCTCTCTCTCTCTCTCTCTCTCTCTCTCAGCCTGTCTGTCTTGTTCTCTCTCTTGTAGCATCTGTCTCTCTCAGAACCCTTCCATTTTTCCACATTTTGTTACGCTACAGCCTTATTCTAAAATTGATTAAATCGTGTTTTCCCCTTATTAATCTACACACAATACCGCATAATGACAAAGCAAAAAATGATTTTTATAAATTTTTGCAAATTTATAAAAATATAAAACTTAAATATTACATTTACATAAGTTTTCAGACCCTTTACTCAGTACTTTGTTGAAGCACCTTTGGCAGCGATTGCAGGCTTGAGTCTTCTTGGGTATGACACTACAAGCTTGGCACTTGGGGAGTTTCTCCCATTCTCCTCTGCAGATCCTCTCAAGCTCTGTCAGGATGGATGGGGAGCGTCGCTGCACAACTATTTTCGGGTCTCCAGAGATGTTCGATCGGGTTCAATTTCGGGCTCTGGCTGGGGCACTCAAGGACATTCAGAGACTACTGCGTTGTCTTGTTGGAAGGTGAACCTTCGCCCCAGAGCGCTCTGGAGCAGGTTTTCATCAAGGATCTATCTGTACTTTGCTCCATTCATCTTTCCCTCGATCCTGACTAGTCTCCCAGTCCCTGCCGCTGCAAATCATCCCGGTAGCATGATGCTGCCACCATCATGCTTCACTGTAGGGATGGTGCCAGGTTTCCTCCAGGCGTGACGATTGGCTTTCAGGCCAAAGAGTTCAATCTTGGTTTTATCAGACCAGAGAGTCTTGTTTCTCATGGTCTGAGAGTCCTTTAGGTGCCTGTTGGGAAACTCCAAGCTGGCTGTCATGTTCCTTTTACTGAAGAGTGGCTTCCATCTGGCCACTCTACCATAAAGGCCTGATTGGTGGAGTGCTGCAGAGATGGTTGTCCTTCTGGAAGGTTCTCCCATCTCCACAGAGGAACTCTGGAGCTCTGTCAGAGTGACCATCAGGTTCTTGGTCACCTCCCTGACCAAGGCCCTTCACCGATCATCTCAAGGATGATCAATGGAAACAGGATGCACCTGAGCTCAATTTCGAGTCTCATACCTGTTTTCATTTAGTCTTTATGGGTTATTGTGTGTAGATTGATGTGGATTGTTTTATATCAATTTCAGAATAATGTAACAAAATGTGTAAAAGGGGAAGGGGTCTGAATACTTTCCCGAATGCACTATATATCTCTGTCTCTGTCTCTATCTTCCTTCCTTCCTTCCTTCCTTCCTTCCTTCCTTCCTTCCTTCCTTCCTTCCTTCCTTCCTTCCTTCCTTCCTTCCTTCCTTCCTTCCTTCCTTCCTTCTCTCTCATCCTCTTTTTTCCCCTCTCTACCCCCTTCTCTTCCTCCTGCGTCGTGCTACGCTAGCAACTCTCTACACCAGGTCATTAACACCAACATTAAGTGCTCAGTGAATCCACAGCCTCTCCATCTCCTCTTTGCCTCTCTGCTTCCCGCCCATAAAAACACAGCTCCCATAATGACACTGCCACACTTTACAATCAGGGACAAGGGAAACAGGAGATCAATCTCCAATATGAAGGGCAAAGAAGCAAAGCTATTAGGGATGAGTACCAAAGCAAATGGATTTGTGTGTGTTCTATTTCTTCATCTTGATAGAAAATGAAGCTATGAATGTGTCTCTGTTGATAGGGGAGCGTAGTCTGATGCAACCCCCTGGTGTCATGATTAACAGGCTAAGTGTTCAATTGAAGAGAAAGCGCTATGGTGGAGTAGTAGTGAGAAAAAAGGGATGAAGATGAAGAGGGAAAGAAAGAGGGATGGAGAGAGAAACAGAGTGATGGCGAATTGTTATATTATATTTATTTGGCAACAGTGGTACCCATTCTTTGTCAATTAAGCTTATTCAAATGTAATTTGTTTGGTAAAGTGAACCAATGGGGAAGGGATGGAGATATGGGGAAGGGATGGAGATGACAAAGAAGAAAAGAGAAACAGACAGAAAATGTTTGGAAAAATAGAGGGAAACAGACAGAGATAGGGATAGAGGGAGGGATAGAGGGAGGGATAGAGAGAGGAATATAAAGAGGGATAGAGAGAGAGATATAAAGAGGGATAGAGGGAGGGGTAGAGAGAGGGATAGAGAGAGGGATAGAGGGAGGGATAGAGGGAGGGATATAAAGAGGGATAGAGAGAGGGATAGAGAGAAGGATAGAGAGAGGGATAGAGAGAGGGATAGAGAGAGGGATAGAGAGAGGGATAGAGAGAGGGATAGAGAGAAGGATAGAGAGAGGGATAGAGAGAGAGATAGAGAGAGGAATATAAAGAGGGATAGAGAGAGGGATAGAGAGAGGGATATAAAGAGGGATGGAGGGAGGGATAGAGAGAGGGACAGAGAGAAGGATAGAGAGAGGGATAGAGAGAGAGATAGAGAGAGGAATATAAAGAGGGATAGAGAGAGGGATAGAGAGAGGGATAGAGAGAAGGATAGAGAGAGGGATAGAGAGAGGGATATAGAGAGAGATAGAGTGATGAATATAGAGAGGGATAGAGAGAAGGATAGAGAGAGGGATAGAGAGAGGGATAGAGAGAGGGATAGAGAGAAGGATAGAGAGAGGGATAGAGAGAAGGATAGAGAGAGGGATAGAGAGAAGGATAGAGAGAGAGATAGAGGGATGAATATAGAGAGGGATAGAGGGATGAATATAGAGAGGGAACCAAACACTCCACTCCTCCTCATCACACCCTGTTTACCTTGACTCTAACATCCATAATACATTCCAACAACATACATCTGTGCTCAGACCATAACGTATGTACTAAATATAAATAGTGTGGGACCTGAGGAAATGGATGCAGAGACTAGAGAATTCCATTATCACCAAGTTGACAGGTGATGATTCCTTTTCTATTTGCCTCCACTCTGAGGTCAGAGGCGATGCCATGCTGGAGTGCAGTGGGCGGAGAAGATTAAATATCATATTAAATGATCTAACAGTCGTAATAGAAAGAGAGGATAGAGGAAACATACAGTAGGCTTTGATATTGAAGTGTTTACTATTAGTAGACCGGCCAACCTGGAAAAGGTGATTGGATTTGCTCTTGCTTGTTACAGGCTGTTGCATCCCGGTTTGATCAAACAATGCTAGGGTGGATGTCATCCTAGATGGCCATTTTCAAGGGGTCAAATGTAACATCTGGTGAAAATATGTGTTCCACTATATCATTTTACATTGAAGCCTGTACATCTTGGTGAAATTGTTCTGCGGAGAGATACTGCATGTGTTCAATGGAAATAGGAAATGTAGATTGAATAAAGAAAAGGATACAGCATCTGACCTCTCTAATAGACACTCACACACACTTCATCAGCCATTACCCACACATGTCCAACACAGTAGATAAACCTCTACTCATTATTACACACAACCTTTGTTGTTGTCTTGACATTCTGGGGGCACAGATAAGATGCTTAACAATGGATGTCCATGTAAATAATGAAGTATTGTCTATCTAGAGCCACATACTGTACATGCAGAACATATAGCACTAAACATCTTGATAACAAAGGATTACATAGTGGATCAATATGGTGCCTCTGACTCATCCAATAGTTCACATTACAGACCTGTAAAGTCTGTGTGTGTGTGTGAGTGTGTGTGAGTGTACACATTCTTTTCTTGGATGTCCATGTCCATGTCTTTTATCTCTTTTTTAAATGATGCTAGACTTGATATTGCACTCTTTTTAACGATTTCAACTTTGAACAAAATCGTTTTTCCTCTGTTGTGGTTGTGTGGAGGGCAGAGTTAATCTTCTTTTCCTAAGTACTGTTGGATTGCTGGGGAGGGTAAAGGTCAGACACAGACCAAGGAGGAGAGATACACATTGTGGTAGAAACCTAGGATTACGATCCCAGCCAGTAGGAGAACACACAGCAACCCCCAACACACTGCAGCATCTCTGGAGGGTTGCCTACCTGAGCTATCGGAGCCTGATGGGTTAGCGCCTGTTCTGCCATTAGAGGTGACATCAATCAATCAATCAATCAATTTTATTTTATATAGCCCTTCGTACATCAGCTAATATCTCGAAGTGCTGTACAGACACCCAGCCTAAAACCCCAAACAGCTAGTAATGCAGGTGTAGAAGCACATCCTCTTCAGTCTTGTCTCTTGAGTTTTGGGAGATGACAGTAATCTTCATTGATATCATCATCTCTGTTTGCTGGTCCTCTGTTACAAGAGTCACCATCTAAAATGCTGTCAATACTGGCATAGATATTCTCAGACATCTGTCTCAGTTACTGCTACCAGATGTTTTAGTAATGTTTGTTGGTGTATGTTGTAAGAAAGCTGTGATGACTGTGCAGTGAGTCCGAAATGTTATATACAGTATGTGTCACGCCTGCTCCTTCCCTGGCACTCGAAGGCGCCAGGCTCCCCAGCATTACTGACTCCTGTCACCATCATAACGCACACCTGCCTTCCCACGTCACGCGCATCAGGAATTATTGGACTCACCTGGATTCGATCACCTGTGTCATTACCTCCCCTATATCTGTCTTTTCCCAAGCTCTGTTCACTGCTTCAGGATTATTTGTCGTATGTCGTTGTGTTACCCGTGTGCTGTCGCTGTTCCTGTCTTGTTCCATGTCTGTTCCTTATTAAATGTTGACTCCCCGTACCTGCTTCTCTACTCAAGCGTCGGTCCTTACAATATGTGACTGTAACCACCAATGGACAGGAAGCTACCATTCCAGGAATACAATGCAAAACAATTTGGATGATTGACTGGTGAATGCAATTCCCCAGAAAGTCTGCCACTAATAGGTCGCTGTGGTTTGTGTGAGTGAGGTGAAGTAAGGTGACTAGCAGACCTGCAGGAAATGACACTTGCATCTTTGCATTTGTCTCTTTGGAAAGTCTTTTCAACGTCCGTGGAGCATTTTTATAAATGTGAGCAGCAGACCCGTAAATACTGTATCACTTCACTCTAATACTGAAGATTTACCGAGAGGTACTAGGCTGTACTGTAAAACTGTAGAGGTGTATAACTAATAAAATGCTATAGGTCCGGGGGTGTGTCAGGAATATTTGTTCTATTTTCACAACCGTTATTATGATTGTAGTGTTTGAGAGATAAACAACATTTGTTTTTATACACACCTGTTTTTTTGTTGTTATTATACACACCTGGTTAAAATGGTATGCATGTGTTCAATGTGTGATATGGGAAATATGTATCTGATTGGATGCGCATAGTTTTATTGGCAGGCCTTAATTGGTTGTTGGCCAAGGTATTCAATTGTGTTCCTTTTGAGCGCGTGCAGATGTATCGACTGTCATGTCAGAAAAAACCTCTTCGTGATGTTAATGGTTTATACTGTCGAGTTTCTCTTTACAATAACTTAAAAGAACCTGCTTCCTTTAACCGGGGATGCAACAGATTGGCCACTAGGTACCAGAGTTTTTGTCCGAAGGGGAACAGAGCGAGCAAGAAAGTGCTAGCTCCATGGAGATAGTCTGTGTAGAAAAGCTAGCACCGAAGATGGCATTCGGCAAGGCTGAGGATTTTCACTTCGAGGAAAGTGAAGAAGGTTTTTAAGCCTATTTGGAAAGGTTGTTACAAAATGTTGAAGCTAATGGGCTCAAGTACGAGGATGATATGTCGAAAGCCATTTTTTTGACGATTGTTGGGAAAAAAAACTCACAATTTGTTAATGGACTTATGTCCGCCACAGAAACCAAGTGAAAAAACATTGAAAAGTCACTACATACCGAGGACAAATTGTATTGCTGAATGATGCAAGTTTCATTCAAAGAGTCAACTCGAGGGAGAGTTGATTAGTGAGTCACATGTAAATTCAGTCTGTTTCTTGAAGAGTCATTACGTGATTTGTGTGTGGTGTTAAAAGTGCAGAGCTGAGAGTCCGTTTACTGAACGTAGCTCACACAAAATACTTACATTAGCACTGGCTGTGGATATGGGATTTTCTTTAGAAGTTACAAAGTAAAATACACAGCAGTTTCCACAAAATACTTTTAAAGCAAATGTAGTTGAGAGGAAAAGTGTTTCCAAGAAAATGGAGGCAACAGGTAAACCACGTTACCATTGTGCGGTAAAAGAGCACAAGCCAGATGAGGGCCGCTACAAACATTTTGAGTGTCGGGAGTGCAAGAAGAAAGGACACATAGCCAGGGCATGCCGCTCGCGTCAGGTGGGAAACAATGACATGAAGCAAGCGAAATGGAATAAGCACCTGGATGCTACTGAGGGAGAGGCCTCCTTACTGCGACTACAGGAAGTCGAGAGGAGCAACGATGATCAGCACTAGAGCAACGCACACCAGCGAGAGAGAGGACAAGAACGTCATTGCAACAGAGATGAGCATTGTATCGCACTCAAGCGCCAGAGTGATGAGCATAACATCTCAAATGAGAGTGAGACATCAGCCATTTTCACCAGTGACTATGAGTTGGGTAACGTAAAAGGAACTGAACTGTTTACATTAGATACAGGTAAAGACATTACTATACCGTACTATGTGTATATAAGGGTAGATTAACTGTTTACATTAGATACAGGTAAAGACATTACTAAACCGTACTATGTGTATGTAAGGGTAGATGAACTGTTTACATTAGATACAGGTAAAGACATTACTAAACCATACTATGTGTATATAAGGGTAGATTAACTGTTTACATTAGATACAGGTAAAGACATTACTAAACCGTACAATGTGTATATACGTGTAGATGAACTGTTTACATTAGATACAGGTAAAGACATTACTAAACCGTACTATGTGTATATAAGGGTAGATGAACAGTTTACATTAGATACAGGTAAAGACATTACTAAACCATACTATGTGTATGTAAGGGTAGATGAACTGTTTACATTAGATACAGGTAAAGACATTACTAAACCATACTATGTGTATATAAGGGTAGATTAACTGTTTACATTAGATACAGGTAAAGACATTACTAAACCATACTATGTGTATATAAGGGTAGATGAACTGTTTACATTAGATACAGGTAAAGACATTACTAAACCATACTATGTGTATATAAGGGTAGATTAACTGTTTACATTAGATACAGGTAAAGACATTACTAAACCATACTATGTGTATGTAAGGGTAGATGAACTGTTTACATTAGATACAGGTAAAGACATTACTAAACCGTACAATGTGTATATACGTGTAGATGAACTGTTTACATTAGATACAGGTAAAGACATTACTAAACCGTACTATGTGTATATAAGGGTAGATGAACAGTTTACATTAGATACAGGTAAAGACATTACTAAACCATACTATGTGTATGTAAGGGTAGATGAACTGTTTACATTAGATACAGGTAAAGACATTACTAAACCGTACTATGTGTATATAAGGGTAGATGAACTGTTTACATTAGATACAGGTAAAGACATTACTAAACCATACTATGTGTATGTAAGGGTAGATGAACAGTTTACATTAGATACAGGTAAAGACATTACTAAACCGTACTATGTGTATGTAAGAGTAGATGAACTGTTTACATTAGATACAGGTAAAGACATTACTAAACCATACTATGTGTATATAAGAGTAGATGAACTGTTTACATTAGATACAGGTAAAGACATTACTAAACCATACTATGTGTATATAAGGGTAGATGAACTGTTTACATTAGATACAGGTAAAGACATTACTAAACCGTACTATGTGTATGTAAGAGTAGATGAACTGTTTACATTAGATACAGGTAAAGACATTACTAAACCGTACTATGTGTATGTAAGTGTAGATGAACAGTTTACATTAGATACAGGTAAAGACATTACTAAACCGTACTATGTGTATGTAAGTGTAGATGAACAGTTTACATTAGATACAGGTAAAGACATTACTAAACCGTACTATGTGTATGTAAGAGTAGATGAACTGTTTACATTAGATACAGGTAAAGACATTACTAAACCGTACTATGTGTATATAAGAGTAGATGAAGTGTTTACATTAGATACAGGTAAAGACATTACTAAACCGTACTATGTGTATGTAAGAGTAGATGAAGTGTTTACATTAGATACAGGTAAAGACATTACTAAACCGTACTATGTGTATGTAAGAGTAGATGAAGTGTTTACATTAGATACAGGTAAAGACATTACTAAACCGTACTATGTGTATATAAGAGTAGATGAAGTGTTTACATTAGATACAGGTAAAGACATTACTAAACCGTACTATGTGTATGTAAGAGTAGATGAAGTGTTTACATTAGATACAGGTAAAGACATTACTAAACCGTACTATGTGTATGTAAGGGTAGAGGATGTGAGACTCAAAATGGAAGTTGATACAGGTGCAGCAGTTTCTGTGATGTCAGAGTGGCTGTACAACCAAAGGTTCAAAAGGCTAAATTGAGCCCTGCAAGCTGTGTTAGAAACATACAGTAAACCATTACTAGTTCTAAGAAGGAAAATCTCAGTCAAGGTCAAGTGTAATGGGAGCACTACAATTTTAGACTTGCTGGTGGTCAAAGGAAATGGTCCTGCCCTGCTGGGTAGAGACTGGATCAGTCAGTTGAAGCTACACTGGTCATGTGTATACAGAGGGTTTGTGTGAAAAATATTCCTCTGTGTTTCAGCCAGAGCTGGGAATGCTAAAAGGTATCACATCCAAGATATATGTAACTAAGGGGGCTGAACGTAAGTTCTGCAAGCCTCGCCCAGTGCCATATGCACTTAGAGAAGCTGTTGAATAACAGCTAGTTACGTTGGAGTCAGAAGGGGTCCTTACTCCAGTTAACTACAGTCAATGGGCTGCTCCAATGGTGTGTATACCAAAAACAGATAATAATGTAAGAATGTGTGGAGATTACAAGGTAATTTTCAATCGGTGGCTGGAAGTAGATCAGTATCCGTTACCAAAAACGCAGGACTTGTTCACAAAGCTGACAATGGGTGAGAAGTTCACAAGGCTGGGTTTGTCAGAGGCATACCAGCCAGAACAACTAGAGGAGAGGTCTAAACACTATCTCACCATGAATACTCATAAGGGCTTGTTTAAGGTCAACAGGCTTCCTTATGGTGTTGCCTTTGCGCCAGCTAAGGTATAGATGGGGTAATCTGATATCTTGATGATATACTAATCACAGGGCGTGACACAGAAGAGCACATGAGAAATATGGAAGAAGTGATAAAAAGACTGAAAGTCTGCAATCTGAAGGTTAAAATAGAGAAATGTTTTTTCTTCCAGAACAGAGTAGCCTATCTTTTAAAAAAAAAATTTTTTACCTTTATTTAACTAGGCAAGTCAGTTAAGAACAAATTCTTATTTTCAATGACGGCCTAGGAACAGTGGGTTAACTGCCTTGTTCAGGGGCAGAACGACAGGTAAATCTAGGTCATGTGATAGATACAGAGGTGATACACCCCATGAAACAGAAAACTGTAGCTATTGAGAAGGCTCCTATTCCCACAAACACCACTGAGCTCAGGTCTTTTCCTTCGTTACTTAACTATTATGGCAAATTCATTCCAAATCTGTCTACCATAGTCATGCCTTTGACTGCTCTACTGCAGAAAGATGTCAAGTGGGAATGGTCACAGAAAAGCCAAAGTGCTTTGGAGGAAGCTAAGAGACATCTACCTTCTAGCCAGGTGTTAGTTCACTACAACCCGGAGCTACAGCCTGTGATGCTTCCCTGGTAGGTGCAGGGATTTCTCACTAAATTAAGAATAGTTCTGAGAAACCGATAGCATTTGCTTACTAAAACAGAAAGGAACTATTCTCAAATAGAAAAAGAAGCACTAGGACTGGTTTTTGGAGTTATGAAATTTCATGAGTATCTGTATGGTAGGAAATGTACCTTTCCTCTTCTTAAGATTCCTGGTCCTAAGACAGGTGTCCCAACACATGCAGCAGCTAGAGTGCAGAGATGGTCTTTGATTGTTGCAGCTCACATATTTGAGATATTGTACAAACTCTCAGAGGAGCATGGCAATGCAGATGCGTTGTCCAGACTCCCACTGAGTGATTGTAGGGGTCCTACACCAAATCCAGTGTATAGAGTGTCATTTATAGATGACTTGCCAGTCACTGCTAAGGATATAGCACTCGAAACTGATAAAGACCCAGTATTGAAAATGGTTAAGCAGTATGTAATGTCAGGATGGCCAAACCATGTACCAGACAAAGTCTTTAAACCTTATGTCAAAAGAAATAATTTACCATTGAGGATGACTGTATTCTTTGGGGTTACAGGGTGGTGATTCCACAAAGCCTGCAAAGCAGACTATTGGCAGAACTACATGAGAGTCATTGGGGTATAGTTAAGATGAAATCCTGAGCTAGACGTCTTCTCTGGTGGCCTACACTTCATGAAAATCACTGAAGTAAGTCTTTGTGACATATGTAAGCAGCAGTGTAGCAGGCCTGCAAAAGTGCCAGTACATACATGGAAATGGGCATCAGGTCCATGGGAGAGACTACACTTAGCCTTTGCAGAAGACCAAAAGCAAATGTTTTTGGTTGTTATGGATGCTTATGCTAGATGGCCAGAAATTGTACACATGCAGAGTACTACTTCAGCTAAAACTGTTGAGGGGTCACAAGTCAACAGTGACAAACCACAGAAGGTCAGATCCTTCTCTGTTGATCAAGAGGTCTTGGTAAAGAATTACAGGGGAGGAGAAAAGTGGTTGAATGATGTGAAAACTAAGGTTCTGGGTCCTGTCACATACATGGTTAATGTTGAAGTTAACTCTGTGAAAAGACATGTGAATCAGATGTTGAACATCAAGCCAAGGAGACAAGGTGATGCCCTTGCAGAGGGAGATGGTTCTCTTTATGTAGGAGGATCTTGGGAATATGATGTTGATGACGTTGATATGGACAATGCGATCACTGTGCCTCAGAGATGTGAACTAAGAAATGTGTAACAACTTGTTTTGAAGAATCCTGTTACCTGTAAAAGGAAATGTTAAAACGCTGTAAATGGGTTATGTAATCAGGAGCTGTATAACAAAAAAGACAATGTCAAATCTAAAATAAGGTTCTCAAAAATAGTTGACATTACAGGGGAGGAGTTGTAGTGTTTGAGAGATAAACAGCATGTTATTATGCACACCTGGTTAAAGTGTTATGCATGTGTTCAATGCGTGATATGGGAAATATGTATCTGATTGGATGCGCATAGTTTTATTGGCAGGCCCTCATTGGTTGTTGGCCAAGGTATTCAATTGTGTTCCTTTTGAGCTGGTGCAGATGGACTCAGATTGGAACCGGCTTTGTTGTATCCGTGGTCATGTTGGAAATTAACCTATTCTTGATGTTAATGATTGTGGAGTTTCTCTTTACAATAACTAAAAAGAACCCGCTTCCTTTAACCGGGGATGCAACAATAATAGCAATAGCTGCCGGTGGCTCAAACGGGTTGGATTTGGATGAATGAACAAGGTGTACAATAGCTGTAACGAGGGCTTGGCCACCCACTGGCCAATCAAGGCGTTCCATGGCTTAATACTGTTTGTTTCATGTTCTGTAGGTTATTGATGGTCTTTGCGTTGTCATCAACTCCAATTCAGCTGGGCCACAGGATATTCTTGTCGTAGTCCATTGTGGATTGATACTACAGTTTATGAAATAACATAGGCTACAGTAACGAGTCATAGCAATAGTAAAAAAATTGTTGACAGTCAAGATTGTTGTAATTGGCTTCAACAAGTATAGGCCTTTACGCATCAAATTTCTTCTCAAATTAAAAAATGATAGGCTCCCATAAATTGTATTGTATGTGTGAGGCACGTTCTAAATAACCCAGATATAACCTAGGCCTACTGTTGATATGGCGTTATACTGAAAATGTCTAATAGTTTATGTATGGAGGAGCGAGTCTTTGGTAATCGGATGAAAGGCGCTCTTTGGAAATGGGGATGGATAAAAGCAGAATGGAATAGCGCTGCAGGTAGGCCTATGTGATTTGTGAATAATGCCAAAGCCTCACGACTAGACCAGTATAAGGATAAGGAAGACACCAGATGCATTGCTGTTGAAACAGCTGTCATTATAGTAGGGTAAGGGTAGCCTACAAAGGACTTGTTTTGTAATCAAATGAAATAGAGAACAACATCTTTCGAAATACGTGTGTCACTGGAATTATGTATGATGGGCATATACAGTAACCTGCATGGAGTGTTTTTTACAGACATCCAAAATAATAACAGGAGCTGGCTAAAACAATGTCATATCTTACATAGATAAACAGGGGATGTCCGCTCACTGTTTTGCTGCTGCAAAATGTGATATTGATATTTTGCTAAAGCTTAGATGATGAAGATTTATTTCAAGGGTAGCTGAAGGCTTGGACTAAAAACAAACAAACGATAACTAATGTCAAATATACTGTCCATGAAATGTATGTAGTGTGTAGTGTATATAAGCTGGAGTATTTTTGTACATTTTTTTACTCAAATTAGGGGAGGGGTGGTAGGGTAGGGGAACATAATAAAGAAGGACTGATGTCTTGAGATGTTGCTTCAATATATCCACATAATTTTCCTACCTCATGATGCAATCTATTTTGTGAAGTGCACCAGTCCCTCCTGCAGCAAACATGATGTTGCCACCCCCGTGCTTCATGGTTGGGATGGTGTTCTCTGGCTTGCAAGCTTCCCCCTTTTTCCTCAAACATAACGATGGTCATTATGGCTAAACAGTTCTATTTTTGTTTCATCAGATCAGAGGACATTTCTCCAAAAAGTACGATCTTTGTCCCAATGTGCAGTTGCAAACCGTAGTCTGGCTTTTTTTATGGTGGTTTTGGAGCAGTGGCTTCTTCCTTGCTGAGCGGCCTTTCAGGTTATGTCGATATAGGACTCATTTTACTGTGGATATAGATACTTTTGTACCTGTTTCCTCCAGCATCTTCACAAGGTCCTTTGCTGTTGTTCTGGGATTGATTTGCACTTTTCGAACCAAAGTACATTCATCTCTAGGAGACAGAACGCGGATCCTTCCTGAGCGGTATGACAGCCGCGTGGTCCCATGGTGTTTATACTTGCATACTATTGTTTGTACAGATGAACGTGGTACCTTCAGGCGTTTGGAAATTGCTCCCAAGGATGAACCAGACTTGTGGAGGTCTACAATTATCTCCTTGCATATGTGTCCTGCTCCCCCTTGTGGAGGTCTACAAACATCTCCTTGCATATGTGTCCTGCTCCCCCTTGTGGAGGTCTACAAACATCTCCTTGCATATGTGTCCTGCTCCCCCTTGTGGAGGTCTACAAACATCTCCTTGCATATGTGTCCTGCTCCCCCTTGTGGAGGTCTACAAACATCTCCTTGCATATGTGTCCTGCTCCCCCTTGTGGAGGTCTACAAACATCTCCTTGCATATGTGTCCTGCTCCCCCTTGTGGAGGTCTACAAACATCTCCTTGCATATGTGTCCTGCTCCCCCTTGTGGAGGTCTACAAACATCTCCTTGCATATGTGTCCTGCTCCCCCTTGTGGAGGTCTACAAACATCTCCTTGCATATGTGTCCTGCTCCCCCTTGGAACTCCGGTCTCACTCATAGTGTCCTCGTAAATGGAATCGAATTTTCCTTTTTCCCTCTCTGTGGTGTTGCAGAGGTTGTCCAGCCTGGACAAGCAGAACTGCATGTCAAACTCCCTGTTCTGCAATATTCCAAACAGCACGTCAGAGTATGCAAATATGGAGTAGAAAGCGGATAGCCGGAAGCAGAACTCAAAGTTTGTCAGGTGCATCCATCTGCGCTGTGATTGGTGTCTTCATCAGAGTCATCATGATGGTCCACTATGTATTCAAATAGTTCAATGAGTTCTGCATTTTTTTCATACACAGTGTTAACTAAGCGAAGTTCCGTCGTGTTGGCGCCACTCTGGGTAGTCTTCGCTGGCATATTTCATCCAGTAGTTTTGCTCGTTTGACAGATCTTGAGAAAAATGCTGCTAGGCCATTTACCAGCACCTTGTGACATCACCAGAGTAAGAGTGTGCGCATAGAAATGAATGAACAGACCTTTCTTTCTCCTTGGCTTGTACTCCGTTTATACCAGAGGCCATGACTGTGGCCCCATCGTAACACTGTGCCACAACTTTGGCCGTGCATTCACACTCCTCCAAAAAGCTTATTATTCGGGCAGCAACCGCTTCTGCCCATTTATCCTCAGTTACATTCTCAAATTTGAAAAACCTTTCCTTCACACCACCATCGGTAGTGTAACGCAACACATAAGACTTTTGGGCCACATTGCTGATGTCTGTCGTCTCGTCAACCATGATTGTTACAAAGGGGGTTTTCTTCAATTCTTCCTTCATGACATCTGTCATTACATTCGCGACCGCGTGTATCAGGTCCTTTTGGATTTAGCTGGAAATGCCTGTGAACACGGTAGCCATAGCCAAATGGCAGTTTAACGTGCTGTCATACTCAGTCAAGAAATCCAGTATTTCCAAGTAGTTTCCCTTGTTAGCTGATTCTTTACCCTCATCATGTCCTCTGAATGCTAAATCTTGCTTGCCTAAAAACACAACCATATGAATAAGGCGCTTTAGAATCTCTCTGTTGTGCCTGACTTCATCATTGTGAGCAAGTGTCTCATTGCTCCGCTGCTCGTTAAGAAGAAGCTTTACTCTTGTTTCCCCAAATGTTTTTAAACTCACTGTAGCTCACAGGTGTGAAGTTGAGTGTTGGTGTCAAAGTGCTGACTTTGTCAAACAGGCTACATTTTTTAAACCAGCTATCCAGGTTGAGCTATTATCGGTGCCGAAGAGTAGGCAAATTTAACAGTAAAGCTTTTTTGTCAGCTCACATCTGGTTATCCACGGATAGTGCTCATAATTATTAACTTGAAAATGCCTTTGAAAACTCTTTCCTCGTTGAGCCAAATCAGGCAGTGCAGGAGTTGGTCTCCTGGTCTGTACAAGATTGAACTTTTCATTAAAAGTTAGTCTTGAAAAGGGCGATGCTAACAATTTAGCCACCACATCGTTCTCGATTACTCTCTCTGCAGTTGCCATCGCCATTGTTACATACACTCACTACAAAAAGCTAGCCAGCTAGCTAGGCTCAAGCGTGAGAAAACAAGATAAGGCTCGCTATTGGCTCTGAATTAGTGACGAATACTTAGGCCCTCTAGATGGCCTTTAGGCATCATACAATTGTCCAACATATTACAAGACAATTTGTGATTGGTTGATTCTACTGTCATTCCAAAATGCTGCTCTAATGGAAGTCAATGTCAATGGCATTGACTGGTGCCTTCTATTCAAAGCCTGAGGGCCTAGCCAATGAGTGTTGAGCCCAGATTGGTAGTCTCTTGGTAGAAATAATCTAAGACAAATTCTGATTGGCTGTTTTTCTCTCTTGGATGATAACCCTTCTTTTTCCAACACAAACTGAAGAAATTCAGTAGGAAGATCATTACAATTAAGACAATAATTATTAAATCAATGAAAACAAAATTACAATATATAAAAATATATACAGATTTTCTATCTAAGGGTGTAGAGGGCCCTGACTGTTCCCCACTGGGTATTTCTCACATTTTGCACAATATCTCTCCAAATACTTGCTAAGTTTGAAGAAAAGGCCTTCGCAGGCTCAGGATGTCCTGAGCTGACAGTAATACATTGCTGTATCTTTATCTGATGCTGTGTTAGACATAACCACTGGTAGACAGAAAACTGACTTTCAAGAAGTCGGCGCCCACCTAACCACCAGTTGTATCATGGCTCAGGGTAAGACCCAGATGCAGACACAAGAGGTGGATAGTACATGAAGTAATGGGAGACACCTGGTGGGGATGGAGACAATCACAAGACAGGTGAAACAGATCAGGGTGTGACAAGTTTGTGAACACAAATAGAAAGGAACAGTCTTTACATTTCTGCATATTTCTTTGAAGCTTCTTATCAAATGTCTTAATGATCTACTTGCTCATATCAAAAAGTCATCCTGCAAGCGTAATTCAGGGACCACATCTGCTACATACACATGCATTAATATAACACTGTTACGATGAGCGGCACATGAAAAGTCATTCCATATCAATCAACTCAGGAGAGTGCTCAGCACAATCCTCCTCCCCGTTTGCTCGATCCCCACCGCCATTATCAGGTTGTTTTCCCGACCAGTAGGCTGTGGTCAGTGGGGTAACGTCCACCCATTTCCAGGTCCTCTCGCTGTCTTTGTCAGCCAGGCCAATCCAGACCCTCTGTTTCAACTTAGTGAGAAATGTCTGCTTTGCTGTTTATGATCATCAGATCTGCTTCTTTCTCAATGCAGTGTTATCTGCTCTCATATGAGGATTTCACCTCAGAAGAGATGTAATACCAACTAGACTGAAACAAACAGCGTCCAGCCTTCAGGTCCAGTTTGTTTTAAGGCAGAAAATCTCTTCTGAAGCTAGTCTCTCTCTCTCTTTCTCTTTAACAGGTCTCTCTCTTCAGCCAGGTTGTTGTAGCTGGTCTGAAGCTGGTCTCTCTCCATGGTCATGGTGTTGTAGCCAGTTTGTAGCTGGTCTCTCTCCATGGTCATGGTGTTGTAGCCAGTTTGTAGCTGGTCTCTCTCCATGGTCATGGTGTTGTAGTCAGATTGTAGCTGGTCTCTCTCCATGGTCATGGTGTTGTAGCCAGTTTGTAGCTGGTCTCTCTCCATGGTCATGGTGTTGTAGCCAGTTTGTAGCTGGTCTCTCTCCATGGTCATGGTGTTGTAGTTTGTAGCTGGTCTTTCTCCATGGTCATGGTGTTGTAGCTGGTCTGAAGCTGGTCTCTCTCCATTGTCATGGTGTTGTAGCCAGTTTGTAGCTGGTCTCTCTCCATGGTCATGGTGTTGTAGCCAGTTTGTAGCTGGTCTCTCTCCATGGTCATGGTGTTGTAGCCAGTTTGTAGCTGGTCTCTCTCCATGGTCATGGTGTTGTAGTTTGTAGTTGGTCTCTCTCCATGGTCATGGTGTTGTAGCTGGTCTGAAGCTGGTCTCTCTCCATTGTCATGGTGTTGTAGCCAGTTTGTAGCTGGTCTCTCTCCATGGTCATGGTGTTGTAGCCAGTTTGTAGCTGGTCTCTCTCCATGGTCATGGTGTTGTAGCTGGTCTGAAGCTGGTCTCTCTCCATGGTCATGGTGTTGTAGCCAGTTTGTAGCTGGTCTCTCTCCATGGTCATGGTGTTGTAGCCAGTTTGTAGCTGGTCTCTCTCCATGGTCATGGTGTTGTAGCCAGTTTGTAGCTGGTCTCTCTCCATGGTCATGGTGTTGTAGCCAGTTTGTAGCTGGTCTCTCTCCATGGTCATGGTGTTGTATCTGGTCTGAAGCTGGTCTCTCTCCATTGTCATGGTGTTGTAGCCAGTTTGTAGCTGGTCTCTCTCCATGGTCATGGTGTTGTAGCCAGTTTGTAGCTGGTCTCTCTCCATGGTCATGGTGTTGTAGCTGGTCTGAAGCTGGTCTCTCTCCATTGTCATGGTGTTGTAGCCAGTTTGTAGCTGGTCTCTCTCCATGGTCATGGTGTTGTAGCCAGTTTGTAGCTGGTCTCTCTCCATGGTCATGGTGTTGTAGCCAGTTTGTAGTTGGTCTCTCACCATGGTCATGGTGTTGTAGCCAGTTTGTAGCTGGTCTCTCTCCATGGTCATGGTGTTGTAGCCAGTTTGTAGCTGGTCTCTCTCCATGGTCATGGTGTTGTAGCCAGTTTGTAGCTGGTCTCTCTCCATGGTCATGGTGTTGTAGCCAGTTTGTAGCTGGTCTCTCTCCATGGTCATGGTGTTGTAGCCAGTTTGTAGCTGGTCTCTCTCCATGGTCATGGTGTTGTAGTTTGTAGCTGGTCTCTCTCCATGGTCATGGTGTTGTAGCCAGTTTGTAGCTGGTCTCTCTCCATGGTCATGGTGTTGTAGCCAGTTTGTAGCTGGTCTCTCTCCATGGTCATGGTGTAGTAGTTTGTAGCTGGTCTCTCTCCATGGTCATGGTGTAGTAGTTTGTAGCTGGTCTCTCTCCATGGTCATGGTGTTGTAGTTTGTAGCTGGTCTCTCTCCATGGTCATGGTGTTGTAGTTTGTAGCTGGTCTTTCTCCATGGTCATGGTGTTGTAGCTGGTCTGAAGCTGGTCTCTCTCCATGGTCATGGTGTTGTAGCTGGTCTGAAGCTGGTCTCTCTCCATGGTCATGGTGTTGTAGCCAGTTTGTAGCTGGTCTGTCATCTTAGCCAGTTTGCTGTGACTTCGCTTCCTTTAGTCAGGTTGCTGGCTTTACAATCCTCAAACCCACTGACGACGTTCTGTGGTGAAGACCCAGGCCTACGATCTCATCCAGTAGGAGAACACACAGCAGCCCCAGACACTGCATCAGCTCTGGAGGGTCTCCTTCCTGAGTTATCAATACTTGAGGGGTAGCACCTTTTCTACCCCTTAGAAGTGGCATCCTCCTTGGTCTTATCTCTTGAGTCTTGAGAGAATATGGCATCTTCATAGATATTCTCATCTTTGCTTGCCCGGTCTATGTTTGCACATTTGTCCTCTGACATCTCCATGATCTACCACTGTCTCAAATGCTACTATCTACTACAGAATATGTGTCACGGATCCCTCTGGAGCTTTCATTACACACACCTGGCCCCTATTCCCACTGATTGTATTTGTATATACAGTATATCACAAAAGTGAGTACACCCCTCACATTTTTGTAAATATTTGAGTATATCTTTTCATGTGACAACACTGAAGAAATGACACTTTGCTACAATGTAAAGTAGTGAGTGTACAGCTTGTATAACAGTGTAAATCTGCTGTCCCCTCAAAATAACTCAACACACAGCCATTAATGTCTAAACCGCTGGCAACAAAAGTGAGTACACCCCTAAGTGAAAATGTCCAAATTGGGCCCAAAGTGTCAATATTTTGTGTGGCCACCATCATTTTCCAGCACTGCCTTAACCCTCTTGGGCATGGAGTTCACCAGAGCTTCACAGGTTGCTACTGGAGTCCTCTTCCACTCCTCCATGACGACATCACGGAGCTGGTGGATGTTAGAGACCTTGCACTCCTCCACCTTCCATTTGAGGATGCCCCACAGATGCTCAATAGGGTTTAGGTCTGGAGACATGCTTGGCCAGTCCATCACCTTTACCCTCAGCTTCTTTAGCAATGCAGTGGTCATCTTGGAGGTGTGTTTGGGGTCGTTATCATGTTGGAATACTGCCCTGCGGCCCAGTCTCCGAAGGGAGGGGATCATGCTCTGCTTCAGTATGTCACAGTACATGTTGGCATTCATGGTTCCCTCAATGAACTGTAGCTCCCCAGTGCCGGCAGCACTCATGCAGCCCCAGACCATGACACTCCCACCACCATGCTTGACTGTAGGCAAGACACACTTGTCTTTGTACTCCTCACCTGGTTGCCGCCACACACGCTTGACACCATCTGAACCAAATAAGTTTATCTTGGTCTCATCAAACCACAGGACATGGTTCCAGTAATCCATGTCCTTAGTCTGCTTGTCTTCAGCAAACTGTTTGCGGGCTTTCTTGTGCATCATCTTTAAAAGAGGCTTCCTTCTGGGACGATAGCCATGCAGACCAATTTGATGCAGTGTACGGCGTATGGTCTGAGCACTGACAGGCTGACCCCCCACCCCTTCAACCTCTGCAGCAATGCTGGCAGCACTCATACGTCTATTTCCCAAAGACAACCTCTGGATATGACGCTGAGCACGTGCACTCAACTTCTTTGGTCGACCATGGCGAGGCCTATTCTGAGTGGAACCTGTCCAGTTAAACCGCTGTATGGTCTTGGCCACCGTGCTGCAGCTCAGTTTCAGGGTCTTAGCAATCTTCTTATAGCCCAGGTCATCTTTATGTAGAGCAACAATTCTTTTTTTCAGATCCTCAGAGATTTCTTTGCCATGAGGTGCCATGTTGAACTTCCAGTGACCAGTCAGTATGAGGGAGTGTGAGAGTGATAACACCATATTTAACACACCTACTCCCCATTCACACCTGAGACCTTGTAACACTAACGAGTCACATGACACCGGGGAGGGAAAATGGCTAATTGGGCCCAATTTGGACATTTTCACTTAGGGGTGTACTCACTTTTGTTGCCAGCGGTTTGGACATTAATGGCTGTGTGTTGAGTTATTTTGAGGGGACAGCAAATTTACACTGTTATACAAGCTGTACACTCACTACTTTACATTGTAGCAAAGTGTCATTTCTTCAGTGTTGTCACATGAAAAGATATACTCAAATATTTACAAAAATGTGAGGGGTGTACTCACTTTTGTAATATACTGTATGTGCACTTTGTTCACCATGGTGCTGTCCATTATTGTTACAATGTCCGTTGGTGCGTGTGAGTACCTGTGCTGCATGTTTGGGCTTTCGTGCCATTGTGGATTGCGCAGTTGATTACGGGTCTCGTCTAGTGTGATAATCATTGTGCATTTGTGTATTTATTCGAGGAACTCCTCGCTCTTTTGTTTTGGGTTTCAACCCTGTGTTTATGTTACGTGTTTGTTTGGTCTTCATCCCCGTGCCGTAATTTGGGCTAAATAAGGAACCCTATTAGGCATTCCTGCATCTGTCTCCCGAATCCATTATGCCAACGTGACAATATGTTCTAGTATGAATGCTGTGTCGTGTGTACTGAACGTTTTATAGGTGCCTTACCACCAATGAGCATGCCACACATAGACATACCAAAAATATGTATGTGATTGGCTGCTGATTAGGTGTGAAAATAAGACAGCAACCAGATTCCTATGTGTGTGTTATCATTTTCCCTCTCTATCTGTAGCTGTTTTAGACATAGCCACTGGTATACAGGGAACTGTCATTTCAGGAAGTATGTTTAGTCTGTTGAGTACTAGTCATACCTTTAGTAATACTCTAGATGTGACATAGGGCTTTACAATCGGATTTGTGTAAATGTTTAATGTCTAACATATTTATTGACATTTTTCATTATGCGACAAAGACAACAATTGACAAGACACATCAATCCATAGTCAAGATAATTAAATCAGATTGCAACAACAAATTAACAAAAAACAAGCAACCGAAAAAAGCACAACAAATTATTCTCCTGGATGCCTATGAAGCAGACCAAACAGACCAGCGATTTGGGAAGTAAATGGGAGGTGCAGTCCGGCGCGACACGACTTTTAAACCTGATTATGCATTTATGCGCATGAGCTCAGCTAGCTAACATCACCATGACATCACCTACACGTGTGATCTAGGATTTATATTAGAGAAGCAGTTCCTGGACCTCTTAGTATACTCTCTTTGGTTATAGGCTTTTGGTTTCTGAAGCAAGGTCATTAATCAGCTGTGGATCTGAAAGTTTGGATCTGTCGTACTGTATGTGTGGGAAATAACAAGGACATCCACCTTGTCTAAAATTGCTAAGGCAGTTGTTGTAGTTGCTCAGTGCCCCGTCTCTTTCACCTTTCATGGCATTGTAGTTGATCTGTAACTCATCTCTCTCTTTAGCCAGGGTGATGTAACTGGTCTGTCACTATTCTTTCTCTATCGTCAGGTTCGTTTTGGAAGCTTTATAATCTTCAAACCCAACAACAACTTTCTTGTGATAGAAACCGTAACCAATTACCACAGCCAGTAGAAGAACACACAGCAGCCCCAGACACACTGCAGCAGCTCTGAAGGATCTCAACCCCGAGCTCTCCGAACCTGAGGGGATAGCTCCTGGTGTTGTCTTTGAGGTGGCATATTCCTCGTGGGAGTTGATGATATCTTCATAGAAATCCTCATCTCTATTTGCTGCCCCTTTATTACAAAACGTATTCTCTAGATTAATGTCCATGTTGGCATAAATGTCCTCCGACATCTCCATTGTCTACCACTGTCTCAATTAGTATTATAATTCAGTCTGCTACAGAATATGTTCTAGTATGAAAGCTGTATCGTTTGTGTGGAACCTTTTAAAGGTGACTAACCAGCAATGGGCATGCCATACCAGGCAGACAATGCAAGAATGTGGCTGTGGTTGGTGGTATGGAGTGAGCAGACCTGGATATTAACCTTCCTCTTTTTGTTTCTTCAACGTATCTTTAAGTCTCTTCAATTTCTTTGTTCTGATCATTGGTGCATTTTCAATGATCAGAACTGAGATCTGTAAAATATTCAAATCAAATCAAATTCTCTTTGTCACACGCGCCGAATACAACAGGTGTAGACCTTACAGTGAAATGCTTAATTACAAGCCCTTAACCAACAATGCATTTTTAAGAAAAATAAGTGTTAATTAAAAAATGTAAATAAAAATAACAAATAATTAAAGAGCAGCAGTAACAGTAGCAAAGCAATATACAGGGGTACCAGTACAGAGTCAATATGCGGGGGCACCGGTTAGTTGAGGTAATTGAGGTAATATGTACATGTAGGTAGAGTTAAAGTGACTATGTATAGATATTAAACAGAGAGTGGCAGCAGCGTAAAAGAGGGGGAGGGGGACAATGCAAATAGTCTGGGTAGCCATTTCATTAGCTGTTCAGGAGTCTTATGGCTTGGGGGTAGAAGCTGTTCTGAAGCCTTTTGGACCTAGACTTGGCGCTCCGGTACAGAGAGAACAGTCTATGACTAGGGTGGCTGGAGTCTTTGACAATACCAGGCAGTGACAACCAGTCAGGATGCTCTCGATGGTGCAACTGTAGAACTTTTTGAGGATCTGAGGACCTATGCCAAATCTTTTCAGTCTCCTGAGGGGGAATATGCTTTGTTGTGCCCTCTTCACGATTGTCTTGGTGTGATAGTTTGTTGGTGATGTGGACACCAAGGAATTTGAAGCTCTCAACCTGCTCCACTACAGCCCCGTCGATGAGAATGGGGGCGTGCTCGGTATACTCCTTTTCCTGTAGTCCACAATCATCTCCTTTGTCTTGATCACGTTGAGGGAGAGGTTGTTATCCTTGCACCACATGGCCAGGTCTCTGACCTCCTCCCTATAGGCTGTATCATCGTTGTCGGTGATTAGGCCTACCACTGTTGTGTCGTCGGCAAACTTAATGATGGTGTTGGAGTCGTCCCTGGCCATGCAGTCATGAGTGAACAGGGAGTACAGGAGGGGACTGAGCACGCACCCCTGAGGAGCCCCCGTGTTGAGGATCAGCGTGGCAGATGTGTTGTTACATACCCTTACCACCTGGGGAAGGCCCGTCAGGAAGTCCAGGATCCAGTTGCAGAGGGAGGTGTTTAGTCCCAGGGTCCTTAGCTTAATGATGAGCTTTGAGGGCACTATGGTGTTGAACGCTGAGCTGTAGTCAATGAACACCATTCTCACATAGGTGTTCCTTTTATCCAGGTGTGAAAGGGCAGTGTGGCGTGCAATAGAGATTGCATCATCTGTGGATCTGTTGGGGCGGTATGCAAATTGAGGTGGGTCTAGGGTTTCTGGGAAATTGGTGTTGTTGTGAGCCATGACCAGCCTTTCAAAGCACTTCATGGCTACAGAAGTGAGTGCTACGGGTCAGTAGAAATTTAGGCATGTTACCTTAGTGTTTTTGGGCACAGGGACTATGGTGGTCTGCTTGAAATATGTTGGTATTACAGACTCAGTCAGGGACATGTTGAAAATGTCAGTGAAGATACTTGCCAGTTGGTCAGCGCATGCTCGGCGTACACGTCCTGGTAATCCGTCTGGCCCTGCGGCCTTGTGAATGTTGACCTGTTTAAAGGTCTTACTCACATCGGCTACGGAGAGCGTGATCACACAGTCGCCTGGAACAGCTGATGCTCTCATGCATGTTTCAGTGTTGCTTGCCTCGAAGAGAGCATAGAAAGTAATTTAGCTCGTAGGCTCGTATCACTGGGCAGCACGTGGCTGTGCTTCCCAATGTAGTCTGTAGTGGTTTGCAAGCCCTGACACATCCGTCGGAGCCGGTGTAGTATGACTCAATCACTCCATTCTGTTACTGACCATTACTGTAACTAAGAAGTATTTCCTGTACTCATACTGTACTGTATGTGTTGGTAGATGGGGAACTGTCATTTCAGGAAGTTAAGTCCAAATTATGTGTTCATGCCCCTGACACCAGTTTGTGAACACAGATGGTAAGGATAGTTAAAAAAATATATGTATATAAATCTTTAGAAACCAGATTCCTAAACTGTATGTGTGCTATCGTTGTATCTCTCTATCTAATGCTGTTTTAGAGATATCCACTGGTAGACAGGGAACTGTCATTTCAGGAAGTCAGTTGGCATATCCTTGCCACAAGTTTGTCTTCTAAATTCAAAGTTAATTTCTAGTCAGCTACTTCAAATGCCCTGATAGTTTACTTGCTCAATATAAACTTCATACTACTTTTTCATACTTTTTGCAAGGCAGGAAACTGAATTTAAATATCAAATATTGTTTAAGAAATGTGTTAACTTCTCACGAGTCACCAACCCTGATCCGGTAGCACCCCCCAACTCACCCCACTGAGTAGCATAGCTAGCATAGCGTCACAAGTAACTTGTAGCATCTAAATATCATTAAATCACAAGTCCAAGACACCAGATGAAAGATACAGGTCTTGTGAATAAAGCCACCATTTCAGATTTTTAAAATGTTTTACAGGGAAGACAGAATATGTAAATCTATTAGCTAACCACGTTAGCGAAGGACACGATATTTTTACCAGGCAGATTCGGCTAGGCGCCCACGTCCAGTTCACATGCACAACAGATATGATATAACATCGTAAATTGGGTCTTACTATGGCTGATCTTTCATCAGAATGTTGATCAAAGTGTCCTTTGTCAAGATGAGTCGTTGGTTCCGTTCAGAATTCTTCCTTGCCCACTCCATTTAGCACAGGTACCGGTCGAGTGGCACGGATTTCTCAAACGTAAATACAATCCGACAACGGAACACCGCAAAACTCCCGGAAAAATTCAAATAATCTGATTAAACTATATTGAAAAAACATACATTACGATGATATGGTCACATGTATCAAACAAAATTCGACACGGAGATAGTTTGCATACATAACGCCAGCAAAACAGTACACAAACGCAGCTCAAATTCGAGCGTTCAGCAAACCGGAAGTTGTCGGTCACGCCAAAGAAATGGGTCCTATTTCACGTCAGTCCCAGATAAACAAAGAATTTCTCCTCTGACGTCCTCTTGACAACCAGAGGAAGGCGAATGAAGTGTGTTTCTGGTCATAGGGGGCACGACCATATATAGGCAGAGCTTTGAAGCCAGCATAACACATCTTGATTTTATGTTCTTGGTCATGGAAAGTGCTGTGGAATGACTTCTGTATCACTCAGAGACAAAATTGAAACGGTTTTAGAAACTAGGGATTGTTTTCTTTCCAATGGTATTATTTATATGCATATAGTAAGAGCAATAATTGAATAAGAGGCAGTTTAATCTGTAGAGCAAATTATGTTAATGCGAAAATAGCACCCCCTGTATTCTCAAGAGGTTTTTAACAAACATTTGAGTTGATACTAGCTGAGCATCATTCTCTCTTGGCATTGCAGTGTCAAACACTATTGGTTACTGTGTTTGTGACAATTTCAAGATACTGTATATTTCTAACCAAATACCCATGTCTCTGGTCTCTACTCTGTCTCACAGTGGGAGGAGGTGAGTGGCTACGACGAGAACCTCAACACCATCCGGACCTACCAGGTGTGCAATGTGTTCGAGCCCAGCCAGAACAACTGGCTCCTCACCACCTTCATCGACCGACGTGGAGCTCAGAGGATCTACGTGGAGATGCGCTTCACCGTGCGTGACTGCAGCTCCATCCCCAACGTTCCCGGCTCCTGTAAGGAGACCTTCAATCTCTACTACTACGAGACGGACTCGGTTATCGCCACCAAAGGAACGGCCTTCTGGATGGAAGCCCCTTACCTAAAGGTGGACA
This sequence comes from Salvelinus alpinus, assembly GCF_045679555.1. Taxonomy (NCBI): domain Eukaryota; kingdom Metazoa; phylum Chordata; class Actinopteri; order Salmoniformes; family Salmonidae; genus Salvelinus; species Salvelinus alpinus. The sequence goes on from NC_092115.1 coordinate 20,368,033, forward strand.
CCATCGCGGCCGATGAGAGCTTCTCCCAGGTGGACTTCGGCGGACGATTGATGAAGGTCAACACAGAGGTTCGGAGCTTTGGCCCGCTGTCGAAGAATGGGTTCTACCTGGCGTTTCAGGACTATGGTGCCTGTATGTCGCTACTCTCAGTCAGAGTGTTTTATAAGAAGTGCCCCAGTGTGGTGCAGAACTTCGCCATCTTCCCAGAGACCATGACGGGGGCGGAGAGCACCTCCCTGGTCATCGCTAGAGGGATCTGCATCCCGAATTCGGAGGAGGTGGACGTGCCAATAAAGCTGTACTGCAATGGAGATGGGGAGTGGATGGTTCCTATCGGGAGCTGCACCTGCAAAGCTGGGTTCGAGACAGATAACGGGAATGTCTGCCGAGGTAAGGAAACAACAAAGGAATGTTCCCAAGAACTGAAATGGGTGGCAGTTAGCCTAACAGTTACGAGCGTTAGGCCAGTAACCGAAAGGTTGTTGGTTTCAATCCCAGAGCTGACAATTTGCAAAAATCTGTCATTGTGCCCTTGAGCAAGGCACTTAACCATAATTTCTTCTGTAAATTGTTCTGAATTACAGCGTCTGCTAAATAAAATGTATAAATGAAATACTGTGAACACGAGAAATAGGGCCAGGATTTCTCCCTAACCACATGACCAGAGAAATATGCCTGGCACTAAACTCATAAATGTTTTTATTTTAAGGTCTTTCTTTTGTAATGTCCATCCCCATTCCCACAACCCAATGAAAAGTCCTGGGAACCTTGAAAGAACCAGATTTGGTTTGCTGCGGAATCAATATCACTGGATTTATTCTGAACGGCCAGCTGTTCCCGGTTTGGGAATTAGATTTCTGTTGAACCTCAGGCCCAGACTTGGGAGTTGTAAATAAATCATTGTCTTTCATATTTTACCACTTCAACATGACTGAAGACTCGCAGTAGATTAAATCACACAGGCTCTGTGGGAATTGATCTATTTTAGATGCAGTATGTACATAAGAAGACATCAGAGCATTATCTTTATTGTAACAGCAGATCGTGGTAAAACAATTTCATAGTTCTCTTATTTGACACCGCTTTGTGTGGCATACGGTATTGATTGTGTTTCATGCATTTTGCAGATCGTGGTGCACTGTAATTCTCCTTTGATCAGAGAAGCATGATAGAGAGGCGCATTATCATTCATTCCTAATCTGCTGAGACGGTGAGGGCTGCTGTCCTAGAGATGATGAGTGATGTACAGTATCATTCATTCCTAATCTGCTGAGACGGTGAGGGCTGCTGTCCTAGAGATGATGAGTGATGTACAGTATCATTCATTCCTAATCTGCTGAGACGGTGAGGGCTGCTGTCCTAGAGATGATGAGTGATGTACAGTATCATTCATTCCTAATCTGCTGAGACGGTGAGGGCTGCTGTCCTAGAGATGATGAGTGATGTACAGTATCATTCATTCCTAATCTGCTGAGACGGTGAGGGCTGCTGTCCTAGAGATGATGAGTGATGTACAGTATCATTCATTCCTAATCTGCTGAGACGGTGAGGGCTGCTGTCCTAGAGATGATGAGTGATGTACAGTATCATTCATTCCTAATCTGCTGAGACGGTGAGGGCTGCTGTCCTAGAGATGATGAGTGATGTACAGTATCATTCATTCCTAATCTGCTGAGACGGTGAGGGCTGCTGTCCTAGAGATGATGAGTGATGTACAGTATCATTCATTCCTAATCTGCTGAGACGGTGAGGGCTGCTGTCCTAGAGATGATGAGTGATGTACAGTATCATTCATTCCTAATCTGCTGAGACGGTGAGGGCTGCTGTCCTAGAGATGATGAGTGATGTACAGTATCATTCATTCCTAATCTGCTGAGACGGTGAGGGCTGCTGTCCTAGAGATGATGAGTGATGTACAGTATCATTCATTCCTAATCTGCTGAGACGGTGAGGGCTGCTGTCCTAGAGATGATGAGTGATGTACAGTATCATTCATTCCTAATCTGCTGAGACGGTGAGGGCTGCTGTCCTAGAGATGATGAGTGATGTACAGTATCATTCATTCCTAATCTGCTGAGACGGTGAGGGCTGCTGTCCTAGAGATGATGAGTGATGTACAGTATCATTCATTCCTAATCTGCTGAGACGGTGAGGGCTGCTGTCCTAGAGATGATGAGTGATGTACAGTATCATTCATTCCTAATCTGCTGAGACGGTGAGGGCTGCTGTCCTAGAGATGATGAGTGATGTACAGTATCATTCATTCCTAATCTGCTGAGACGGTGAGGGCTGCTGTCCTAGAGATGATGAGTGATGTACAGTATCATTCATTCCTAATCTGCTGAGACGGTGAGGGCTGCTGTCCTAGAGATGATGAGTGATGTACAGTATCATTCATTCCTAATCTGCTGAGACGGTGAGGGCTGCTGTCCTAGAGATGATGAGTGATGTACAGTATCATTCATTCCTAATCTGCTGAGACGGTGAGGGCTGCTGTCCTAGAGATGATGAGTGATGTACAGTATCATTCATTCCTAATCTGCTGAGACGGTGAGGGCTGCTGTCCTAGAGATGATGAGTGATGTACAGTATCATTCATTCCTAATCTGCTGAGACGGTGAGGGCTGCTGTCCTAGAGATGATGAGTGATGTACAGTATCATTCATTCCTAATCTGCTGAGACGGTGAGGGCTGCTGTCCTAGAGATGATGAGTGATGTACAGTATCATTCATTCCTAATCTGCTGAGACGGTGAGGGCTGCTGTCCTAGAGATGATGAGTGATGTACAGTATCATTCATTCCTAATCTGCTGAGACGGTGAGGGCTGCTGTCCTAGAGATGATGAGTGATGTACAGTATCATTCATTCCTAATCTGCTGAGACGGTGAGGGCTGCTGTCCTAGAGATGATGAGTGATGTACAGTATCATTCATTCCTAATCTGCTGAGACGGTGAGGGCTGCTGTCCTAGAGATGATGAGTGATGTACAGTATCATTCATTCCTAATCTGCTGAGACGGTGAGGGCTGCTGTCCTAGAGATGATGAGTGATGTACAGTATCATTCATTCCTAATCTGCTGAGACGGTGAGGGCTGCTGTCCTAGAGATGATGAGTGATGTACAGTATCATTCATTCCTAATCTGCTGAGACGGTGAGGGCTGCTGTCCTAGAGATGATGAGTGATGTACAGTATCATTCATTCCTAATCTGCTGAGACGGTGAGGGCTGCTGTCCTAGAGATGATGAGTGATGTACAGTATCATTCATTCCTAATCTGCTGAGACGGTGAGGGCTGCTGTCCTAGAGATGATGAGTGATGTACAGTATCATTCATTCCTAATCTGCTGAGACGGTGAGGGCTGCTGTCCTAGAGATGATGAGTGATGTACAGTATCATTCATTCCTAATCTGCTGAGACGGTGAGGGCTGCTGTCCTAGAGATGATGAGTGATGTACAGTATCATTCATTCCTAATCTGCTGAGACGGTGAGGGCTGCTGTCCTAGAGATGATGAGTGATGTACAGTATCATTCATTCCTAATCTGCTGAGACGGTGAGGGCTGCTGTCCTAGAGATGATGAGTGATGTACAGTATCATTCATTCCTAATCTGCTGAGACGGTGAGGGCTGCTGTCCTAGAGATGATGAGTGATGTACAGTATCATTCATTCCTAATCTGCTGAGACGGTGAGGGCTGCTGTCCTAGAGATGATGAGTGATGTACAGTATCATTCATTCCTAATCTGCTGAGACGGTGAGGGCTGCTGTCCTAGAGATGATGAGTGATGTACAGTATCATTCATTCCTAATCTGCTGAGACGGTGAGGGCTGCTGTCCTAGAGATGATGAGTGATGTACAGTATCATTCATTCCTAATCTGCTGAGACGGTGAGGGCTGCTGTCCTAGAGATGATGAGTGATGTACAGTATCATTCATTCCTAATCTGCTGAGACGGTGAGGGCTGCTGTCCTAGAGATGATGAGTGATGTACAGTATCATTCATTCCTAATCTGCTGAGACGGTGAGGGCTGCTGTCCTAGAGATGATGAGTGATGTACAGTATCATTCATTCCTAATCTGCTGAGACGGTGAGGGCTGCTGTCCTAGAGATGATGAGTGATGTACAGTATCATTCATTCCTAATCTGCTGAGACGGTGAGGGCTGCTGTCCTAGAGATGATGAGTGATGTACAGTATCATTCATTCCTAATCTGCTGAGACGGTGAGGGCTGCTGTCCTAGAGATGATGAGTGATGTACAGTATCATTCATTCCTAATCTGCTGAGACGGTGAGGGCTGCTGTCCTAGAGATGATGAGTGATGTACAGTATCATTCATTCCTAATCTGCTGAGACGGTGAGGGCTGCTGTCCTAGAGATGATGAGTGATGTACAGTATCATTCATTCCTAATCTGCTGAGACGGTGAGGGCTGCTGTCCTAGAGATGATGAGTGATGTACAGTATCATTCATTCCTAATCTGCTGAGACGGTGAGGGCTGCTGTCCTAGAGATGATGAGTGATGTACAGTATCATTCATTCCTAATCTGCTGAGACGGTGAGGGCTGCTGTCCTAGAGATGATGAGTGATGTACAGTATCATTCATTCCTAATCTGCTGAGACGGTGAGGGCTGCTGTCCTAGAGATGATGAGTGGTGTACAGTATCATTCATTCCTAATCTGCTGAGACGGTGAGGGCTGCTGTCCTAGAGATGATGAGTGATGTACAGTATCATTCATTCCTAATCTGCTGAGACGGTGAGGGCTGCTGTCCTAGAGATGATGAGTGATGTACAGTATCATTCATTCCTAATCTGCTGAGACGGTGAGGGCTGCTGTCCTAGAGATGATGAGTGATGTACAGTATCATTCATTCCTAATCTGCTGAGACGGTGAGGGCTGCTGTCCTAGAGATGATGAGTGATGTACAGTATCATTCATTCCTAATCTGCTGAGACGGTGAGGGCTGCTGTCCTAGAGATGATGAGTGATGTACAGTATCATTCATTCCTAATCTGCTGAGACGGTGAGGGCTGCTGTCCTAGAGATGATGAGTGATGTACAGTATCATTCATTCCTAATCTGCTGAGACGGTGAGGGCTGCTGTCCTAGAGATGATGAGTGATGTACAGTATCATTCATTCCTAATCTGCTGAGACGGTGAGGGCTGCTGTCCTAGAGATGATGAGTGATGTACAGTATCATTCATTCCTAATCTGCTGAGACGGTGAGGGCTGCTGTCCTAGAGATGATGAGTGATGTACAGTATCATTCATTCCTAATCTGCTGAGACGGTGAGGGCTGCTGTCCTAGAGATGATGAGTGATGTACAGTATCATTCATTCCTAATCTGCTGAGACGGTGAGGGCTGCTGTCCTAGAGATGATGAGTGATGTACAGTATCATTCATTCCTAATCTGCTGAGACGGTGAGGGCTGCTGTCCTAGAGATGATGAGTGATGTACAGTATCATTCATTCCTAATCTGCTGAGACGGTGAGGGCTGCTGTCCTAGAGATGATGAGTGATGTACAGTATCATTCATTCCTAATCTGCTGAGACGGTGAGGGCTGCTGTCCTAGAGATGATGAGTGGTGTACAGTATCATTCATTCCTAATCTGCTGAGACGGTGAGGGCTGCTGTCCTAGAGATGATGAGTGATGTACAGTATCATTCATTCCTAATCTGCTGAGACGGTGAGGGCTGCTGTCCTAGAGATGATGAGTGATGTACAGTATCATTCATTCCTAATCTGCTGAGACGGTGAGGGCTGCTGTCCTAGAGATGATGAGTGATGTACAGTATCATTCATTCCTAATCTGCTGAGACGGTGAGGGCTGCTGTCCTAGAGATGATGAGTGATGTACAGTATCATTCATTCCTAATCTGCTGAGACGGTGAGGGCTGCTGTCCTAGAGATGATGAGTGATGTACAGTATCATTCATTCCTAATCTGCTGAGACGGTGAGGGCTGCTGTCCTAGAGATGATGAGTGATGTACAGTATCATTCATTCCTAATCTGCTGAGACGGTGAGGGCTGCTGTCCTAGAGATGATGAGTGATGTACAGTATCATTCATTCCTAATCTGCTGAGACGGTGAGGGCTGCTGTCCTAGAGATGATGAGTGATGTACAGTATCATTCATTCCTAATCTGCTGAGACGGTGAGGGCTGCTGTCCTAGAGATGATGAGTGATGTACAGTATCATTCATTCCTAATCTGCTGAGACGGTGAGGGCTGCTGTCCTAGAGATGATGAGTGATGTACAGTATCATTCATTCCTAATCTGCTGAGACGGTGAGGGCTGCTGTCCTAGAGATGATGAGTGATGTACAGTATCATTCATTCCTAATCTGCTGAGACGGTGAGGGCTGCTGTCCTAGAGATGATGAGTGATGTACAGTATCATTCATTCCTAATCTGCTGAGACGGTGAGGGCTGCTGTCCTAGAGATGATGAGTGATGTACAGTATCATTCTATGAAGATGTAAAGCCACATGTTTTATTTTACAGGCTACTGTTTGTAAAGCAAAGCTTGGTAGAGGAAGAAATGTGTCTGTGTTGCCCAAAACAAGTATATAGTAGTTGTAGTTTGAAGTGAGCTACTGTAGGGCAACTTATTTTTCTTATGATGACTCTCTCTCTCTCACACACACACTTGCACACACATGATAATATAGTGTGCTCAGCCTTCCCAACACGATGCTATATTTGGTCCCTCTGGAGGTGTGAGTGAGAATGTGTGGAGCGGAGATACGATTGATTGACGCACATCTGATACGATCAATAAATAGATATGAAGGCAGTGTGTGTGTGTTTGTGTGTTTTCCGTTCTACTGTACTTTGCTTTCCCCTGCTACTTGGCCAAGGAAACCAATGACTTTGAGGGGCATAGAGTCATTAAAACTTGCTCCTAACAACGGATACTGGATCAGATATGTCTGCATTCCACTAATAATGAAGGTTATGGTTCAGGATAGGGCAACTTCTATTTTGCTCCTATTTCAACTGCCCTTAGATCAGATCCAACCCCAGGCAATGTCCATTTTATCAATACAGATGCTGTGATTATGAACTGTGCTGAGAACGGCTGTGGAGTCACACAGTTCCACTCTCTGAATAGAACAGCTGAAAACTGAAAAGAACAGCTCTTCTTCCACCCACAGAGTTAGTCTGACAACATAGTGCTGAGTCATGATGAAGCCTGTCAAAACAACTATTCAAAAACAGGGTTCAGATCAACAGTGAATGAATATGGCGTTTAAACATAAGAGTAGGGTGGATAGCAGTGTGTTCAATACACACACTGCAAACACACATCTTTCTCTATCTCTCCATCATCTCCCCATTCCTTATACAGCATCTCTTTCCTCTTTCATCTCAGTCTATGTTTCTGCTATATCCTATTTTATTACCATATTAAAATACATGGTATCTGGCCTTGATCTAAAGATGGAGATACAGACACAGAGATGTTTAACGCTCTTCTATCAGTTTCTCTTAACAGACAGAGATGTTTAAAGCTCCTCTATCAGTTTCTCTTAACAGACAGAGATGTTTAACGCTCTTCTATCAGTTTCTCTAAACAGACAGAGATGTTTAAAGCTCCTCTATCAGTTTCTCTTAACAAACAGAGATGTTTAAAGCTCCTCTATCAGTTTCTCTAAACAGACAGAGATGTTTAAAGCTCTTCTATCAGTTTCTCTTAACAGACAGAGATGTTTAAAGCTCCTCTATCAGTTTCTCTAAACAGACAGAGATGTTTAAAGCTCTTCTATCAGTTTCTCTTAACAGACAGAGATGTTTAAAGCTCTTCTATCAGTTTCTCTTAACAGACAGAGATGTTTAAAGCTCCTCTATCAGTTTATCTTAACAGACAGAGATGTTTAAAGCTCCTCTATCAGTTTCTCTTAACAGACAGAGATGTTTAAAGCTCCTCTATCAGTTTCTCTTAACAGACAGAGATGTTTAAAGCTCCTCTATCAGTTTCTCTTAACAGACAGAGATGCAATGGTTGAGAATAACAACACAGGCCATTTGTATTAGTATTGAGCTACCCACACAGTAAATCCTATTGGTTTGGACAGATATACTGTACTGTGTATCTCTGCTATACTGTATTTACCTCCAATCCGAGAGTAATTGGAGCGTAGGTGCTGTGTTGTTTTTGGTGGAGGTATGTTGCTCTGGTTGTTTGTAGGGGGTTTCTTCACACACGCACGCACGCACGCACACACACACACACTTCTAATGGTAGGTAGGGTTTTGAACAGAAGTGGAGACGTTGGCTACCGCTAATTCCCACATTCTCTCTGACTGTGGGCTCAAAAATGAGACTTCCTGCCAAACTGCCTCTCTCTGTCTCTGTCTCTGTCTCTGTCTCTGTCTCTCTCTCTGTCTCTCTCTCTCTCGCTCTCTCGCTCTCTCGCTCTCTCGCTCTCTCTCTCTCTCTCTCTCTCTCTCTCTCTCTCTCTCTCTCTCTCTCTCTCTCTCTCTCTCTCTCTCTCTCTCTCTCTCTCGCGCTCTCTCGCTCTCTCGCTCTCTCGCTCTCTCGCCTCTCTCGCCTCTCTCGTCTCTCTCTTCTCTCTCTTCTCTCTCTAGTCTCTCTCTAGTCTCTCTCGCTCTCTCTTCTCTCTACCTCTCTCTAGTCTCTCTCTCTCCCACTTTCTTTCTCCTCTCTTTCTGTCTCCCTCTCTGCTCTCTCTTTGTGATGTAAAAGCACAAACTGTGGGAGGTATGATAAACAGGACCCAGGAGAGAAGAGGAAGGATACTACACAGTAGGAGTGTTAATTATAGTAGGAGAGTGTTCAGGGGCACTGTGTGAAGCTGGTTCTACACTGACATTAGCACACACACACACACACACACACACACACACACAGGGAGAGATAGGCAGACACGCTGTCTGTTGGCCATACTGATATTCATCTGCAGACAGATAGCGCTGCTAAAACCATGCTTTGAACATAGTGCGAGCAGAAGTGGTACACACACGCACACACACACAGATGCCATGACTGTAGGTTAGTCTGGAGTAGTCTAAGCGCTCTGAGCACTCTCCATCTCCCCTAATAACTCAGTCTCTGAGTTTAAAATAGAGGCTTGTACGTCTTTGAAACGACTCAAACGAGAAGCAATCCCTGCCTTTTATTTTCCACACAATCTTCTTTCATGGACCTTGTAATCCATTATTTAAACAGGGAAATGTAACCTTAAAGTGGTTATAGAAGCCGAGCAGTTTGGACAGCCAATCAATTAGAGGTCAGTGAAACAAGATGGCCTCCGCGTGGAGCCTGATGTAATTGCCCATTAGAGATGAGGAAAACGGAACAAGAAGAAAATGAGGGCAAGCTGAAATAATTCCCCTCATTTTTTTTTTTATTTTTTTTTATTTCACCTTTATTTAACCAGGTAGGCTAGTTGAGAACAAGTTCTCATTTGCAACTGCGACCTGGCCAAGATAAAGCATAGCAGTGTGAACAGACAACACAGAGTTACACATGGAGTAAACAATAAACAAGTCAATAACATGGTAGAAAAAAAGAGAATCTATATACAATGTGTGCAAAAGGCATGAGGTAGGCAATAAATCGAATAATTACAATTTAGCAGATTAACACTGGAGTGATAAATCATCAGATGAACATGTGCAAGAAGAGATACTGGTGTGCAAAAGAGCAGAAAAGTAAATAAATAAAAGCAGTATGGGGGGTGAGGTAGGTAAATTGGGTGGGTAGTTTACAGATGGACTATGTACAGCTGCAGCGATCGGTTAGCTGCTCGGATAGCAGATTTTTAAAGTTGTTGAGGGAGATAAAAGTCTCCAACTTCAGAGATTTTTGCAATTCGTTCCAGTCGCAGGCAGCAGAGAACTGGAAGGAAAGGCGTCCAAATGAGGTTTTAGCTTTAGGGATGATCAGTGAGATACACCTGCTGGAGCGCGTGCTGCGGGTGGGTGTAGCCATCGTGACCAGTGAACTGAGATAAGGCGGCACTTTACCTAGCATAGCCTTGTAGATGACCTGGAGCCAGTGGGTCTGACGACGAACATGTAGCGAGGGCCAGCCGACTAGGGCATACTGGTCGCAGTGGTGGGTCGTATAAGGTGCTTTAGTAACAAAACGAATGGCACTGTGATAAACTGCATCCAGTTTGCTGAGTAGAGTGTTGGAAGCTATTTTGTAGATGACATCGCCGAAGTCGAGGATCGGTAGGATAGTCAGTTTTACTAGGGTAAGTTTGGCGGCGTGAGTGAAGGAGGCTTTGTTGCGGAATAGAAAGCCGATTCTTGATTTGATTTTGGATTGGAGATGTTTGATATGAGTCTGGAAGGAGAGTTTGCAGTCTAGCCAGACACCTAGGTACTTATAGATGTCCACATATTCTAGGTCGGAACCGTCCAGGGTGGTGATGCTAGTCGGGCGTGCGGGTGCAGGCAGCGAACGGTTGAAAAGCATGCATTTGGTTTTACTAGCGTTTAAGAGCAGTTGGAGGCCACGGAAGGAGTGTTGTATGGCATTGAAGCTCGTTTGGAGGTTAGATAGCACAGTGTCCAAGGAAGGGCCGGAAGTATATAGAATGGTGTCGTCTGCGTAGAGGTGGATCAGGGAATCGCCCGCAGCAAGAGCAACATCATTGATGTATACAGAGAAAAGAGTCGGCCCGAGAATTGAACCCTGTGGTACCCCCATAGAGACTGCCAGAGGACCGGACAACATGCCCTCCGATTTGACACACTGAACTCTGTCTGCAAAGTAGTTGGTGAACCAGGCAAGGCAGTCATTAGAAAAACCGAGGCTACTGAGTCTGCCGATAAGAATATGGTGATTGACAGAGTCGAAAGCCTTGGCCAGGTCGATGAAGACGGCTGCACAGTAATGTCTTTTATCGATGGCGGTTATGATGTCGTTTAGTACCTTGAGCGTGGCTGAGGTTCACCCGTGACCGGCTCGGAAACCGGATTGCACAGCGGAGAAGGTACGGTGGGATTCGAGATGGTCAGTGATCTGTTTGTTGACTTGGCTTTCGAAGACCTTAGATAGGCATTGAGGGAAGCACTGTAGAGGCAGGGAGGGAGAAGAGGGCTGGGAGGGAGAGGTAGTGTGTATGCAGAATGGCCAATCAGAGATGGAAGCTAGTCAATAGTGAGAGGTGTGTTTTGCTGTGGAAAGTGGTGGAATGTGTGTGTGTTTACATATATAAAATGTGCGCGTGTGTGTGAGCGTGCGTGTGTCTGCATATGTTTATTTTTTTAATTTCACCTTTATTTAACCAGGTAGACCAGTTGAGAACAAGTTCTCATTTACAACTGTGACCTGGCCAAGATAAAGTAAAGTAGTGTGACACAAACAACAACACAGAGTTACACATGGGATCAACAAACGTACAGTCAATAACACAAAATAAAAATCTGTATACAGTGTGTGCAAATGAAGTAAGGAGGTAAGGCAATAAATAGGCCAATAGTGGCGAAGTAATTACAATATAGCAATTTACACTGGAGTGATAGATGTGCAGATGAGGATGTGCAAGTTGAAATACTAGTGTGCAAAAGAGCAGAAAAAGAAAAACAAATATGAGATAGGTACACACTGCTATGTATGTGTGCTGGCTGCCTTCTTTCCATGGAGTCTATCTGGTCTTTATGTTTTAATTAGTGACGATGAGCAGACATAGGTCTCATACCATTCTGGATGTAACCAGCCTGCTGTATGTAGCCTGCTGTAACCAGCTTGTATGTCGCCAGCCTGCTGTATATAGCCTGCTGTAACCAGTCTGGATGTAACCAGCCTGCTGTATATAGCCTGCTGTAACCAGCCTGGATGTAACCAGCCTGCTGTATGTAGCCTGCTGTAACCAGCTTGTATGTCGCCAGCCTGCTGTATGTAGCCTGCTGTAACCAGCTTGTATGTCGCCAGCCTGCTGTATATAGCCTGCTGTAACCAGCCTGTTTGTAACCAGCCTGCTGTATGTAGTCTGCTGTAACCAGCCTGTATGTCGCCAGCCTGCTGTATATAGCCTGCTGTAACCAGCCTGTATGTAACCAGCCTGCTGTAACCAGCCTGTATGTAACCAGCCTGCTGTATGTAGCCTGCTGTAACCAGCCTGCTGTATGTAGCCTGCTGTAACCAGCCTGGATGTAACCAGCCTGCTGTATGTAGTCTGCTGTAACCAGCCTGTATGTCGCCAGCCTGCTGTATATAGCCTGCTGTAACTAGCCTCTATGTCGCCAGCCTGCTGTATGTAGCCTGCTGTAACCAGCCTGTATGTAACCAGCCTGCTGTATGTAGCCTGCTGTAACCAGCCTGGATGTAACCAGCCTGCTGTATGTAGTCTGCTGTAACCAGCCTGTATGTAACCAGCCTGCTGTATATAGCCTGCTGTAACCAGCCTGGATGTAACCAGCCTGCTGTATGTAGCCTGCTGTAACCAGCCTGTATGTTGCCAGCCTGCTGTATATAGCCTGCTGTAACCAGCCTGGATGTAACCAGCCTGCTGTATGTGGCCTGCTGTAACCAGCCTGGATGTAACCAGCCTGCTGTAACCAGCCTGTATGTAACCAGCCTGCTGTATGTAGCCTGCTGTAACCAGCCTGAATGTAACCAGCCTGCTGTATGTAGTCTGCTGTAACCAGCCTGTATGTCGCCAGCCTGCTGTATGTAGCCTGCTGTAACCAGCCTGTATGTAACCAGCCTGCTGTATGTAGCCTGCTGTAACCAGCCTGTATGTCGCCAGCCTGCTGTATGTAGCCTGCTGTAACCAGCCTGTATGTCGCCAGCTTGCTGTATGTACCCTGCTGTAACCAGCCTGTATGTAACCAGCCTGCTGTATGTAGCCTGCTGTAACCAGCCTGTATGTCGCCAGCCTGCTGTATGTAGCCTGCTGTAACCAGCCTGTATGTAACCAGCCTGCTGTATGTAGCCTGCTGTAACCAGCCTGTATGTCGCCAGCCTGCTGTATGTAGCCTGCTGTAACCAGCCTGTATGTAACCAGCCTGCTGTATGTAGCCTGCTGTAACCAGCCTGTATGTAACCAGCCTGCTGTATGTAGCCTGCTGTAACCAGCCTGTATTTAGCCATCCTGCTGCATATACCCTGCCATAGCCAGCCTGGATGTAACCAGCCTGTATGTAACCCACCTGTATGCAACCAGCCTCTATGTAACCAGCCTTTATGTAACCCACCTGTATGTAGCCAGCCTGCTGTATGTACCCTGCTGTAACCAGCCTGGATGTAACCAGCATGTATGTAACCAGCCTGCTGTATGTACCCTGCAGTAACCAGCCTGTATGTAACCAGCCTGTTGTATGTACCCTGCTGTAACCAGCCTATATGGAATAAGCCTGTATGTAACCCGCCTGAATGCTCTGTGTGAGCCGAGGGCCTATGAAGAGGTATAACGATGGGTCCAGCATGTCTCTCTCATTACCCCACCATAACTCTGACAGCTCCCATTTGGGGCTCTGGGTGGGCTTTTTCTCTGATACGCACGCACACACACACAAACACACACACACACACCACCACACACACACACACACACACACCACAACTCACACACACACACACCATTGCCTCCCTTCGCCTAGCCTTTCGGTTGTGTTAGCAATCTGCTAAATATTTGATGGCCTCCTTACATCGAGTAAAGACATTGTTCAGAATAGCACCTCGACCCACTAGAGCAAAGACATTGTTCAGAATAGCACCTCGACCCACTAGAGTAAAGCTGATGTTTTATGTTCTGGTACACTATATATACAACGTATGTGGACACCCCTTCAAATTAGTGGAATAGGCTACTTCAGCCTATTTTTATATATATATTTTATTTTATTTTACTTGAGTTTATTTGGTAAATATTTTCTTAACTCTTCTGGAACTGCACTTGGTTAAGGGATGGTAAGTAAGCATTTCACGTTAAGGTCTACACTTTGTATTGGGTGCATGTGTCAAATAAAGTTTGATTTGATTTGACAGGTGTATAAAATCGACGACACAGCCATGCAATCTCCATATACAAACGTTGGCAGTAGAATGGCCTTACTGAAGAGCTCAGTGACTTTCAACGTGGCACCGTAACAGGATGCCACCTTTCCAACAAGTCAGTCTGTCAAATGAAGTGAAAACATCTAGGAGCAACAACGACTCAGCTGCGAAGTGGTAGGCCACACAGAACGGGGCCGCAGAGTGCTGAAGTGTGCAGCGCGTAAAAATGTGTCCTCGGTTGCAACACTCACTACCGAGTTCCAAACTGCCTCTGGAAGCAACGTCAGCATAATAACTGTTTGTCGGGAGCTTCATGAAATGAGTTTCCATAGCCAAGCAGCAGCACACAAGCCTAAGGTCACCATGCGCAGTGCCCAGCGCCTGCTGGAGTGGTGTAAAGCTCGCCGGCATTGGTCTCTGGAGCAGTGGAAACTTGTTTTCTGGAGTGATGAATCACGCTTCATTAACTGGCAGTCCAACGTACATATCTGGGTTTGGCGGATGCCAGGACAACGCTTTGCTGAGGCTGGGCATCCCAGGGGACTTGGGGCTGGAAAGGGCAGGGATGGAAAGACAGTGAGGGTTGGGGGATCGAAACAAATTGTACTTGTCACATGCATCGAATACAACAGGTGTAGACCTTACAGTGAAATGCTTGGCCCCAGTGATGTACTGGGCCGTACGCACTGGGCCGTACTCACTGTCCTCTGTAGTGCCTTGCGGTCGGAGGCCGAGCAGTTGCCGAGCAGTGATGCAACCAGTCAGGATGATCTGTAGAATCTTTTCAGGATCTGAGGACCCATGACAAGTCTTTTCACTCTCCTGCGGGGGAAAAGGTTTTGTCGTGCTCGCTTCACGACTGTCTTGGTGTGCTAGGACCATGTTAGTTTTTTGGTGATATGTGCACCAAGGAACTTGAAGCCCTCAACCTGCTCCACTACAGCCGTGTCGATGAAAATGCTCGGTGCTCCTTTTCCTGTAGTCCACAATCATCTCCTTTGTCTTGATCACGTTGAGGGAGAGGTTGTTTTCCTGGCACCACATGGTCAGGTCTCTGACCTCCTCCCTATAGGCTATCTCGTCGTTGTCGGTGATCAGGCCTACCACTGTTGTGTCATCGGCAAACTTAATGATGGTGTTGGAGTTGTGCCTGGCCGTGCAGTCATGAGTGAACAGGGAGTACAGGAGGGGACTGAGCACGCACCCTTGAGGGGCCCCCGTGTTGAGGATCAGCGTGGCAAATGTGTTGTTGCACACCCTTACCACCTGGGGAAGGCCTGTCAGGAAGTCCAGGATCCAGTTGCAGAGGGAGGTGTTTATTCCCAGGGTCCTTAGCTTAATGATGAGCTTTGAGGGGACTATGGTGTTGAACGCTGAGCTGTAGTCAATGAATAGCATTCTCACACAGGTGTTCCTTTTGTCCAGGTGTGAAAGGGCAGTGTGGAGTGCAATAGAGATTGCATCATCTCTGGATCTATTGGGGCGGTATGCACATTGGAGTGGGTCTAGGGCTTCTGGGATAATGGTGTTGATGTGAGCCATTACCAGCCTTTCAAAGCACTTCATGGCTACAGACGTGAGTGCTACGGGTCGGTAGTAATTTAGGCATGTTACCTTACTGTTCTTGGGCACAGGGACTATGGTGGTCTGCTTGAAACATGTTGGTATTACAGACTCAGACAGGGAGAGGTTGAAAATGTCAGTGAAGACACTTGCCAGTTGGTCAGCGCATGCTCGGAATACACACCTTGGTAATCCATCTGACCTTGCGACCTTGTGAATGTTGACCTGTTTAAAGGTCTTACTCACGTCGGCTGCTGGAACAGCTGATGCTCTCATGCATGTTTCAGTGTTACTTACCTCGAAGCGAGCATAGAAGTAATTTAGCTTGTTTGGTAGGCTCGTGTCACTGGGCAGCTCTCGACTGTGCTTCCCTTTGTAGTCTGTAATAGTTTGCAAGCCCTGCCACATCCGATGAGCGTCGGATCCGGTGTAGTACGATTCGATCTTAGTTCTGTATTGACGCTTTGCCTGTTTGATGGTTCGTCGCAAGCCATAGCGGGATTTCTCATAAGCTTCTGGGTTTGAGTCCCGCTCCTTGAAAACGGCAGCTCTACCCTTTTACTCAGTGTGGATGTAACCTGTAATCCATGGCTTTTGGTTGGGGTATGTACGTACAGTCACTGTGTGGACGCAGTCATCGATGCACGTATTGATGAAGCCAGTGACTGATGTGGTGTACTCCTCAATGCCATCGGAAGAATCCCGGAACATTTTCCCAGTCTGTGCTAGCAAAAGAGTCCTGTAGCTTAGCATCTGCTTCATCTGAACACTTTTTTTATTGACCGAGTCACTGGTGCTACCTGCTTTTATTTTTGCTTGTAAGCTGGAATCAAGAGGATAGAATTATGGTCAAATTTACCAAATGGAGGGTGAGGGAGAGCTTTGTTACGCGTCTCTGTGTGTGGAGTAAACGTGGTCTCAAGTTTTTTCCCTTTGGTTGCACATTTAATATGCTGATAGAAATTACGTTAAATGGATTAAGTTTCCCTTCTCATCCAGAGCGCCGTTTTCCTGTTTGCTTATGGCCAGATACAGCTCATTGAGTGGGGTCTTAGTGCCAGCATCGGTTTGTAGTGGTAAATAGACAGCTATGAAGAATATATATGAGAACTCTCTAGGTAGATAGTGTGGTCTACAGCTTATCATTAGATACTCTCCCTCATCCTCAGGCGAGCAAAACCTCAAGACTTCCTTAGATATCATGCACCAGCTGTTGTTTACAAATATCCATTGATCGCCACCCCTTGTCTTATCAGAGGCTGCTGTTCTATCCTGCCGATACAGTGTATAACCCGCCAGCTGTTTGTTATTCATGTTGTCGTTCAGCCACGACTCTGTGAAATATAAGATATGTCCGTTTTTAATGTCCCGTTGGTACGATATACATGCTTGTAGTTCATCCACTTTATTAGCCAGCGATTGTACGTTGGCCAATAGTACCGATGGCAGAGGCAGATTAGCCACTCGTCGCTGGATCCTCACATGGCACCCCGATCTCCTTCCGCGATACCTCCGTCTCCTTCTCCTGCGAATGACGGGGATGAGGGACTGTTCGGGTGTCTGGTGTAAATCTTTCTTGTTAAAGAAAAATGATTTGTCCACTTCAAGGTGAGTAATCGCTGATCTGATGTCAATAAGCTCTTTTCGGTCATGAAAGATGGTAGCAGCAACATTATGTACAAAATAAGGAACAAACAATGTAAAAAAAAACTAACGAAATAGCATGGTTGGTTAATAGCCCATAAAACAGCAGCCATCCCCTCCGGCGCCATCTTAAAAATGTGTTGGGGTGATGTTGTCTGTATGGACAGCTTGCTAATCTGACGCTGTTGACAGTTTATAGTGTGGCTCTGTTGAAGAGCTGGATGGAGACAAGCTAATGTAGAGATAATAACAATGTCTCTATCCATTAATACATTTAGTAATTTGTTTGCCCAGACATCCATCCGTTCGTCCACCCGTCCATCCAGCCATCCATCAATCCATCCATCCAGTCGTTTTCTATTCTGTGAATACTGGATATAGATGATGTGCATCCTCTCTTATTTTCCCTCTTTGTTCTGCACCGGCGGGCTCTTGACACATCGGCACATTAATATTACAAATATTCAAATAACTTTATTCAACGTTCGACCGTCTAACGCTGGTGACAGGAGATTCACGGCCCATTGAGCGAGTGGGTCTCCTCAGGCCTAAGTACCGATACATTATGGCTGCCTTATTCCTGTATAATGGCTGTTGTCATGGGCCTGGGAGAGGGGAGGAGAGGAGAGGAGAGAAGAGAAGAGACGAGGAAAATAGAGGAGAAGATAGGAGAGAAGAGGAGAGGACAGTAGATGAGGGAAGAAAAGAAGGGAGAGGAGTGCTTGAGGTTCTGGCTCTCTGTTACTATTTCTTATTGTTTTTCTCCCTCTTACTCTGTCAGGTGTTTGTGGTATATACTTTAGGTATTTACTTTGATCAGATGTTTGTCCAATATGGTCCTGGTTTACTGCTGTTCAGACAAGCTGGCAGTTAAGTCCCTAACAGTGTGTTGGCAGGCAATTAGAGACAACTCCAACTCATTTAGCCCTGTCCATTTCTCTTCTACAAACTAGTTCATTTGTGACTGAACGCCTCGATTCGGTCTTATGAAGCAGAATTTTAAATGTACTTTTTTTTACATTGGATAAAAGTAGCCCCACCCATCTCTTTAAGCATTCACATGTGAGGCCATGTGCTAAACAGAGTAAGTAGTTTAGTAAACAACCAAAGATTTCAAGACTAAAAGTGGTAAAAGTAGTAGCCTACAATAAGGAAACCTCCAGGTAAAACTACACTTTATCTAGTCCTTGACTTGTATCCTAATCTGACTTTGTTGCAGGTTATGTTGTTCTTCACATTACCGTCTCTGGTAAACACACACTATATCAAATAAAATCAAAGTTTATTGATCACATGGACAGGAAACAGAAGGTCTAAACGGTACAGTGAAATGGTTACTTGCATAGTAACCATATCAAAACAGGAAGTGTCCAAATAAAAATATTTTATAATTGTGAGATGATGCTTACCCGACACACTTGTCTAAGTTGATGGGTCACATTAAGGAAATGCTATAACCCCCCCCCCCCCCCCCCCCAGCCACATCTAGCTAAATTGATGGGTCACATTAAGGAAATGCTATAACCCCCCCCCCACCTCCCTCCCCAGCCACATCTAGCTAAATTGATGGGTCACATTAAGGAAATGCTATAACCCCCCCCCCAGCCACATCTAGCTAAATTGATGGGTCACATTAAGGAAATGCTATGACCCCCCCCCCCCCCAGCCACATCTAGCTAAATTGATGGGTCACATTAAGGAAATGCTATAACCCCCCCCCCCCCCCCCCCCCCCCAGCCACATCTAGCTAAATTGATGGGTCACATTAGGGAAATGCTATAACCCCCCCCCCCCTCCCTCCCCAGCCACATCTAGCTAAATTGATGGGTCACATTAAGGAAATGCTATAACCCCCCCCCCTCCCTCCCCAGCCACATCTAGCTAAATTGATGGGTCACATTAAGGAAATGCTATAACCCCCCCCCCAGCCACATCTAGCTAAATTGATGGGTCACATTAAGGAAATGCTATAACCCCCCCCCCCCCAGCCACATCTAGCTAAATTGATGGGTCACATTAAGGAAATGCTATAACCCCCCCCCCCCCAGCCACATCTAGCTAAATTGATGGGTCACTATTGTCTAGACATGTACACGTGTTCATGAAATACAATAGATGGCAGTAATCACCCCCAGACACACCTGGCTAACTTTTTAAAAATGTAATTTAATTTATTTATTGAATATCCGAAACATACAATATACTTGCAGTGAAGCCGCTCAACAACTACACCATACCAGTCATCCAACAGAATCCCATTCAGAGTGACACACAGAAGCATCCAGGGTCAATTCCCTGCTCAAGGGCACATTGACAGATATCCCACCAGGCCAAAAAATTTGAACCCGAACACATTACATTTTACATTTAAGTCATTTAGCAGACGCTCTTATCCAGAGCGACTTACAAATTGGTGCATTCACCTTATGACATCCAGTGGAACGGCCACTTTACAATAGTGCATCTAAATCTTTTAAGGGGGGGGGGGGTGAGAAGGATTACTTTATCCTATCCTAGGTATTCCTTAAAGAGGTGGGGTTTCAGGTGTCTCCGGAAGGTGGTGATTGACTCCGCTGTCCTGGCGTCGTGAGGGAGTTTGTTCCACCATTGGGGGGCCAGAGCAGCGAACAGTTTTGACTGGGTTGAGCGGGAACTGTACTTCCTCAGTGGTAGGGAGGCGAGCAGGCCAGAGGTGGATGAACGCAGTGCCCTTGTTTGGGTGTAGGGCCTGATCAGAGCCTGGAGGTACTGAGGTGCCGTTCCCCTCACAGCTCCGTAGGCAAGCACCATGGTCTTGTAGCGGATGCGAGCTTCAACTGGAAGCCAGTGGAGAGAGCGGAGGAGCGGGGTGACGTGAGAGAACTTGGGAAGGTTGAACACCAGACGGGCTGCGGCGTTCTGGATGAGTTGTAGGGGTTTAATGGCACAGGCAGGGAGCCCAGCCAACAGCGAGTTGCAGTAATCCAGACGGGAGATGACAAGTGCCTGGATTAGGACCTGCGCCGCTTCCTGTGTGAGGCAGGGTCGTACTCTGCGGATGTTGTAGAGCATGAACCTACAGGAACGGGCCACCGCCTTGATGTTAGTTGAGAACGACAGGGTGTTGTCCAGGATCACGCCAAGGTTCTTAGCGCTCTGGGAGGAGGACACAATGGAGTTGTCAACCGTGATGGCGAGATCATGGAACGGGCAGTCCTTCCCCGGGAGGAAGAGCAGCTCCGTCTTGCCGAGGTTCAGCTTGAGGTGGTGATCCGTCATCCACACTGATATGTCTGCCAGACATGCAGAGATGCGATTCGCCACCTGGTCATCAGAAGGGGGAAAGGAGAAGATTAGTTGTGTGTCGTCTGCATAGCAATGATAGGAGAGACCATGTGAGGTTATGACAGAGCCAAGTGACTTGGAGTATAGCGAGAATAGGAGAGGGCCTAGAACAGAGCCCTGGGGGACACCAGTGGTGAGAGCACGTGGTGAGGAGACAGATTCTCGCCACGCCACCTGGTAGGAGCGACCTGTCAGGTAGGACGCAATCCAAGCGTGGGCCGCGCCGGAGATGCCCAACTCGGAGAGGGTGGAGAGGAGGATCTGATGGTTCACAGTATCGAAGGCAGCCGATAGGTCTAGAAGGATGAGAGCAGAGGAGAGAGAGTTAGCTTTAGCAGTGCGGAGCGCCTCCGTGATACAGAGAAGAGCAGTCTCAGTTGAATGACTAGTCTTGAAACCTGACTGATTTGGATCAAGAAGGTCATTCTGAGAGAGATAGCGGGAGAGCTGGCCAAGGACGGCACGTTCAAGAGTTTTGGAGAGAAAAGAAAGAAGGGATACTGGTCTGTAGTTGTTGACATCGGAGGGATCGAGTGTAGGTTTTTTCAGAAGGGGTGCAACTCTCGCTCTCTTGAAGACGGAAGGGACGTAGCCAGCGGTCAGGGATGAGTTGATGAGCGAGGTGAGGTAAGGGAGAAGGTCTCCGGAAATGGTCTGGAGAAGAGAGGAGGGGATAGGGTCAAGCGGGCAGGTTGTTGGGCGGCCGGCCGTCACAAGACGCAAGATTTCATCTGGAGAGAGAGGGGAGAAAGAGGTCAGAGCACAGGGTAGGGCAGTGTGAGCAGAACCAGCGGTGTCGTTTGACTTAGCAAACGAGGATCGGATGTCGTCGACCTTCTTTTCAAAATGGTTGACGAAGTCATCTGCAGAGAGGGAGGAGGGGGGGGGAGGGGGAGGAGGATTCAGGAGGGAGGAGAAGGTGGCAAAGAGCTTCCTAGGGTTAGAGGCAGATGCTTGGAATTTAGAGTGGTAGAAAGTGGCTTTAGCAGCAGAGACAGAAGAGGAAAATGTAGAGAGGAGGGAGTGAAAGGATGCCAGGTCCGCAGGGAGGCGAGTTTTCCTCCATTTCCGCTCGGCTGCCCGGAGCCCTGTTCTGTGAGCTCGCAATGAGTCGTCGAGCCACGGAGCGGGAGGGGAGGACCGAGCCGGCCTGGAGGATAGGGGACATAGAGAGTCAAAGGATGCAGAAAGGGAGGAGAGGAGGGTTGAGGAGGCAGAATCAGGAGATAGGTTGGAGAAGGTTTGAGCAGAGGGAAGAGATGATAGGATGGAAGAGGAGAGGGTAGCGGG
Source organism: Salvelinus alpinus (assembly GCF_045679555.1). Lineage (NCBI taxonomy): Eukaryota > Metazoa > Chordata > Actinopteri > Salmoniformes > Salmonidae > Salvelinus > Salvelinus alpinus. The sequence goes on from NC_092115.1 coordinate 20,389,846, forward strand.
GGAGAGAGAGCGAAGGTTGGGACGGCGCGATACCATCCGAGTAGGGGCAGTGTGGGAAGTGTTGGATGAGAGCGAGAGGGAAAAGGATACAAGGTAGTGGTCGGAGACTTGGAGGGGAGTTGCAATGAGGTTAGTGGAAGAACAGCATCTAGTAAAGATGAGGTCGAGCGTATTGCCTGCCTTGTGAGTAGGGGGGGAAGGTGAGAGGGTGAGGTCAAAAGAGGAGAGGAGTGGAAAGAAGGAGGGAGAGAGGAATGAGTCAAAGGTAGACGTGGGGAGGTTAAAGTCGCCCAGAACTGTGAGAGGTGAGCCGTCCTCAGGAAAGGAGCTAATCAAGGCATCGAGCTCATTGATGAACTCTCCGAGGGAACCTGGAGGGCGATAAATGATAAGGATGTTAAGCTTGAAAGGGCTGGTAACTGTGACAGCATGGAATTCAAAGGAGGCGATAGACAGATGGGTAAGGGGAGAAAGAGAGAATGACCACTTGGGAGAGATGAGGATCCCGGTGCCACCACCCCGCTGACCAGAAGCTCTCGGGGTGTGCGAGAACACGTGGGCGGACGAAGAGAGAGCAGTAGGAGTAGCAGTGTTATCTGTGGTGATCCATGTTTCCGTCAGTGCCAAGAAGTCGAGGGACTGGAGGGAGGCATAGGTTGAGATGAACTCTGCCTTGTTGGCCGCAGATCGGCAGTTCCAGAGGCTACCGGAGACCTGGAACTCCACGTGGGTCGTGCGCGCTGGGACCACCAGATTAGGGTGGCCGATGCCACGCGGTGTGGAGCGTTTGTATGGTCTGTGCAGAGAGGAGAGAACAGGGATAGACAGACACATAGTTGACAGGCTACAGAAGAGACTACGCTAATGCAAAGGAGATTGGAGTGGCAAGTGGACTAGGCGTCTCGAATGTTCAGAAAGTTAAGCTTACGTAGCAAGAATCTTATTGACTAAAATGATTAAGATGATACAGTACTGCTGAAGTAGGCTAGCTGGCAGTGGCTGCGTTGTTGACTTTGTAGGCTAGCTGGCAGTTGTTGACTTTGTAGGCTAGCTGGCAGTGGCTGCGTTGTTGACACTACACTAATCAAGTCGTTCCGTTGAGTGTAATAGTATCTACAGTGCTGCTATTCGGGGGCTAGCTGGCTAGCTAGCAGTGTTGATTACGTTACGTTGCGTTAAAAGAACGACAATAGCTGGCTAGCTAACCTAGAAAATCGCTCTAGACTACACAATTATCTTTGATACAAAGACGGCTATGTAGCTAGCTATGTAGCTAGCTACGATCAAACAAATCAAACCGTTGTACTGTAATGAAATGAAATGAAAATGTGATACTACCTGTGGAGCGAAGCGGAATGCGACCGGGTTGTTGAGTGCGGAAGTTCTATTCGGTAGACGTTGGCTAGCTGTTGGCTAGCTAGCAGTGTCTCCTACGTTAAGGACGACAGATAGCTGGCTAGCTAACCTCGGTAAATTAAGATAATCACTCTAAAACTACACACTCTAAACTACACAATTATCTTGGATACGAAGACAGCAAAGACAACTATGTAGCTAGCTAACACTACACTAATCAAGTCGTTCAGTTGGGTGTAATAGTTGCTACAGTGCTGCTATTCGGTAGACGGTGGACGTTTGCTAGCTGGCTAGCTGCTGGGCAGATAGCAGTGTAGACTGCGTTAGGACGACGAAATACGATAATTACGCAATTATCTTTGATACAAAGACGGCTATGTAGCTAGCTAAGAAGAAATTGCTAAGATTAGACAAATCAAACCGTTGTACTATAATGAAATGTAATGAAAAGTTATACTACCTGCGGACCAAAGTGCGAATGCGACCGCTCGCTCCAACCCGGAAGTAGGTAGCGACACACACACACACACACACAGTAATTGAACACCAATTAGTCTGAGCCTCAGCACTACATATAGACCTCATGTAAGCTCACCTCTTTTGAGGTGAGCTAAAAAGAGGTGAACACTCCAAGATCCCCCCACAGTTCCCCAATAGCTGTCCATCAACCAATCGAGACCGCTCCCACAGTCCCCCCTCCCCCACACAGAAGAAAAATAAAAAACCAAAAATACAATTCATTCCATTCCCCACCCCCAAGAACCCCCCAATGCACCAACAACCAAGAGAATGAACTAAAGATAAAAAGGAAAAGACAGAAGAAAACAGCAAACAACAATGCAAAATAAATGTAAGGACATCAAGGACAACTAAAATCATAACAGCAATGCCAACTGTATATGTTTGTGTGCATGTCTGGCATTATTACATGTATGTGTGTGTTCTTGTATGCGTTTATTTGAATGAGAGTGTGTGTATATGCATGTGTACAAACACCTTCACGACATCATCCTCATTAGCTTCCCTCAGCCCATCCCATCTATCTCTGCTGGCCACCCACTTCGGGTTTCTACGCAACACATATCTTTCAACTATGCTGTGTTGTTTAACGTGCAATTTCAATCTATCGAATCGAATAGAATCCACATATTGCGAGTTGAAGATAAATACTTTTACTAAGAGTATTAGTATATTAGTAATTGACTGACAGTCTCTCCAGATCTCCTAACAGTACTATTTCTAGGGTCAATTTTAGATACATTTTAGATCAATGCTATGCGTTTTCAACCATTCCTAAACCTGAGACCAGAAACAGGCTACCTGAGGGCAATACCAAAAATAAATGGTCTATTGATTCTGTATCCTCACAACAAAATCTGCAGAGCTTCGATGATTTTATGCCCCAAATATTCAACATTTTGTTGGTGGCAAGAATTCTATACAATAATTTTAGCTGAAAAGCACGAAGTATTGAATCTTGCGATGTTTTATATATCAACCATGGAACATCAAAAATCTCTTCCCAACTATTTTGCAATCTGTATGGCACAGTTTTCAACATCCTGGTCCTCAAATGAAACTGGTATACTTTCCCATTTATGCTATTTTTATTCCTCCACCAGTTTTGAGCCTTTATATTGGGCAGACAAACTAGTTCCCTACCTCCTCCCGCTGCCACCTGCCTCCTCCATTTTTGGGGTAATGCTGTAATCAATTGGTTGTACTCTTGGATTGAGCAGACCTTCCCATACAAATCTGATAACTCCATGAACTCTACCATTCCAAATTACAATATAATTTAAGAACAAAATACCCTTTTCAAGCACCGTTCCCATAAATACACATATTTTATCAACCAGCACATTTGAGTTCAGCCATAATATTTGTTGAAATATTTGTTCTATCTTTTCAGGAGGATGAAATTGAAATTGTAGCCAGCTCTGCAATGCTTGTTTGAAAAAGAGATACTTTGAAAAAAGAATCATTTTCAAATAATCGAAAATGAGACATGGCAATCTGCACAAAGGCAAAAAAGCCCAATTCAGGAAACTAGGCGTATGTCGCAAGTCACGACATCACAGGAGAGCTGTTTGTACGTAAAAAACATTTTTTTTATCAAAATGCCTTCTCGAACATGTGAACTTTCATGTGCCTTAATATCAAACTTGTATGCCATCTGTAAATACTGTGGCAAAGAAGGGGGTCGAGTGATAAATGGCAGATATGTGAGAGCAGAACTAATAAACGGGCTCTGCCCGATCACAAAAATGGCCCCCCGATCAGAACTACAGATCACAAAATGGCCAAAATACAAGTCCCAGAAGCAAGGGGAACCCTCAGAAGGTGGAGCCGACACACAGATAAAGGGTCAAGAAAAACCAGGAAGAGGAAGAGAGGGCTGGAAGGATCTATGAACCGTAGAGAAAGAGACAATAGATATTGGCTGGATTTACCGTGTATGAGCTGGACTGTTTTGGACTTACCTGTTGGCGTTTGGACCTGGACCTACCGAGAACCCGATTTGTGTACCGAACCCTGCTATCCTTGACCTTGCCTACGACCTGGGTGGACCAGGATGGAGAAACAAACACACAGGTACTGTCCTGTTCGAAAGAACTCTCATTCTGGGGTAATTTGGTGACAGTTTCCCACTTAATTTGTGACAAACGCTCATAACCTTGAAGAGGTTTGCCACAGTACGAATAAAATTGTTAAATTACGAGCCTAGTTGGTTTAGCCACAGAAAAAGTGAGCAACCTTCCCGCTAGCCATGATTGGCTGAGATAATGAGTGGGCTGGACATGCCGAGAGATCGGTCGGCCATATAGCATGCGTCTGTCTATTGGAGCTGGTCGGTATGTCTAGGTAATCATGTCAAACGCGGCTTTTCATTTTTTTTTTATTGTGTCGTAAAACTGCATAAACCTAACGTGAAGTTAAAGTGTACTGTCAGCTAGCTAACGTTAGCTGGCTGGCTCGCTGTGTATGCTCTCCACTTTATGGAGGACCGAGTTTTGAAATCAGTGGAATTCGAGTATGATAGCTAAGGAAATGGAGAAAACACCAGTCTGGATTACATCGTGCATGGAATCAGACAGGATGTATACTGGTAAGATAGTCTAGCTAGCTACATTTCCAGATATTACACGTTTCTAATTTTGACAAAGTGATTTAATTTCAAATGTACTTTTAGCTAGCTAACGTTAGCTGGGTGGGTTGCTGGCTAACATTATGTGTATGATCTTATTCCTCGTACCTCAGACACATTTGCTTGACTAGTTATAGCCATATAAACTGGTTGGTTAGCTACCTCCAGATTCATGCAGGGTAGTAGCAGCATGAGTTATGATTTTGGTCCATGGTTTAGCTACTTAGCTAGCTAGCTACATGTCTTAACAAATACTCCACTTTGACAAAGTATTTTCATTTCATGTGAGTGTTCTGTTAGCTGGCTGGCTCACTAACTAACGTTACGTCATGCTTTAGGATTCATTGTTTACCTAGCTAGTTATCTAGCTACATTTCTTAACAAAATACTCTCGTTTTAGTGTGCCAGAGCGCAGAATAACTGCTCAATTTGTTTACGCTCAACGCGCGTTGAATATGTCCGGTGTCAGTAAACGTCGGCAACAAAGCATAATTCCAATGTTGCCAGCAGCACTGTTACAGTCACCAAAGCTCTGGATAACATGAAAACGGCCTAACCAGCTCTGCTAGGGGGAGTAAAATGTTCAGTGTGCGGTGTTCTCTCATTATGTGTCTGGAAGTAGCTAGCCAATTAGCTTGGGTGCTTGACTGTCGTTGTGAGGTCAGAGCTTTCGGACATCCCTACTCCTTGAATGCGAAACGCTCTGAATTAAAGAATGGACAATCTGACAGCACAGTTGAAGTCACCAACACTCTGGATAACATACTGTAACAGCCTAACCGGCTCTGCTAGGGTGAGTAATGTTCAGTGAGCTGTTCTCTTTCTCTTAGATGTCTGGAAGTAGCTGGCAAGTTAGAACAGAACGCTCGGATCAATCCTTAAAGAGATGGGTGGGGCTAAGGCTTAAGAGGGTGTGAACAATGTTGATTGGGTGTAGACAAAGAAGGGCTCTCCAACAGTTGTACCAAAACATTGAAAGATGGTTTTCTCAAAAGTGAGTTTACAAGTTGATCAACATTCAAAACAGAATTACTTTCCCATTGTTTCCTCGAATGCAGTGTATGATATACCATTTTGTAGCTCTGAGTCTCTACTTTTCTCCAATGTAAAAAACAGAAATTCAAATGTTGCTACAAGACCGAATCCAGGTGGTGAGTCACATCTTTCGAAAACAGCGCGGTAGAAAGGACTATCAAAACACACTGAGCAGCTCACATTATAGACAGAAGCAGGCTACATGGCAGACCAATCCAAACTCATCTCCCGGCTTGTCCAGCCCATCCATTATCTCAGCCAATCATTGCTAGCGGGAAGGTTCCTCACTTTTTCCGTGGCTAAACCAACAAGGCTCGTAATTTAACAATTGTATTTATATTTATGGATGAAATACAAGTTTGTTATTATGGAACATGAAAGTTCACAATTTCCAGAAGGCATTTCTGCCAAATAAATGTTTACGTTTAAATGCCTCTCCAGTGAAGTAGTGACGTGCGACATTAGTGAAGTCACACTTGTGACCGACGGCTCAATTCGGTCTTATGTAGCAACATTTTAAATTGTGTTTTTTACATTGGATAAAAGTAGAGACTAGAGACTAGAGCTAGAAAATTGTATATCATACACTACAGTCGAGGAACAATGGGAAATTAATTCTGTTTAAAAGTTGATAAACTTGTAACCCCACTTTTGAGAAAATAGTCCTTGAATATTTTGGTATCCAGAGTTCTTCTTTGTCTACACCCATTCATCATCATTCACACCCTCTTAAGCCCATCTCTTTACGGATTCACACGTGAGGCAATGTGCTAAACAGTGAGTATGGTAGTGTACAACCAAAGATTTCAAGACTAAAGGCTGGTTTATACTATGTCTATTGACATGTCTGTATTCAGTTGTCACAGTGACATCATGAACATTCTATTGTCGTCCGATATCAAACTTGTCATTGTCGTCATGAAAAAGTACAACACAAAAACAACAGGCTGCATAACATCAGCAGTATGGTGGTCCAAAATAGCATAACTGGTGTATTTTTACACCAATAAACCCATCTGTTGAAAAATAAATTTAGTATTTGTTAAAGTAGCAAACCAGGCAACTAAAAGTAACTTTCATTATTTCATTATTACAGGAAAATGAACAACGTCATTATTAACAAGTTAATGGTGAGCTAATGTGATGAAATACAAGCAGGGCGTTTAGAACTTTAGAACGCTGTCTCGTTGGCCTAACGGTATATCCTATTTTGATTTTGGTGCAGGTCATGTTGCTCTTCACATTACCGTCTCTGGTAAACACACATTATATCAAATAAAATCTAAGTTTATTTGTCACATGCACAGGATACAGACGGTGTAAATGGTACAGTGAAATTATTACTTGCATAGGGGAGTGTTTTGTTAAGACATGTAGCTAGCTAGATAGCTAAACAATTAACCATAATCCCAACTCCTAGTGTTACTACCCTGCATGAATCTACAGGTAGCTAAAGCTAACCAACTAGCTAGGTTCAATGTTAGCTAGCTAGCTAACATTAGGCTATAACTAGCAATTTAAGTGGTTCTGAGATATGAATAATATTACTACACAGATCATACACGTAACGCTACTGAGCCAGCCAGTTAACATTCGCTGGCTAGGCAACAGTACGCTTTAACTTGCAATGAAAACAACATTCTGACAAAATTAGAAACGTATAATATCTGAAAATGTAGCTAGTTAGACTCTGACCTGTATACATGGATGGATGCTTCTCCCTCTCTGTCACAGATGCCATGGTTGCCCTTAGTTTGAAGATGTAATCCGGAGACAGATGTTTTATACAACAGCCTTTTATTCAACAGCCTGTTTTATACAACAGTGTTCTCTTTTTGACTTCTTCCAAATGTGCAATCAAATGCCTGAATGGTCTCCATCTCCTTATCTATCATACTCTGCTTCCACTGGGCATCCCACTGATTTCAAAACTCGGTCCTCCAGAAAGTGGAGAGCCTTAGCAACACTTTTGCAGTTATTCATGATAGCTTTCAAAAAGAGGCTTTAGAAAGGATTACCTAAACATGCTAAGCTGCTCATAAAATAAGGGAATTTGTGTTTAAATGTCAATGCCCCTGTGTTTTTAAATCATATTTGTTAAAAGTTGTGTGAATTTAAGCTAAATCCAGACAAACTTGGCTTACAAGTTTGTTATTAAGGCACATGAAAGTTCACATGTTCCAGAAGGCATTTTGATTTAAAAAAATGTACGTTCAAATGGTTCTCCTGTGAAGTAGTGACACGCGACATACGCCTAGTTTCCTGAAACTACTCACATTTGGAGAAACAAAAAACAGATTGAGAATCAAGCCCCCCCCCCCCCCCCCCCCACACACACACACACATTCAGTGTCTGATTTTGAACACCCTTTTCTGTGTTGCTGCACATGGACTTTCACACTGCGCACTCTCTCTCTCTCTATCTCTCTCTGTGTGTACAGTATGCTTTTAACAGGGGTCTCTGCTCTCAGCCAGGCCACCTTTAAACCCAATTATAAAGCCTTCTGACTCTTCCTGTACTCTCCCCATTACTGGGCTACAGAAAGGCCATGGCGACACGGAAAAATGGGAGAGCGGGAGAAAGAGAGAGAAAGGACGGAAGAGAGAATAAAAGGAGAGAAAGACTGAAAGAAACAAAAGGCCCTCAATAGGCTGAATAGAGGAATCGCGGAGGGCAGCAGTGTGTCCCAAACAAAGCAAGAGAATAGAGCCCCAGACATAGACTGGGACCACACATTATAATGACCCCCCCCCCCACACACACACACATACACACACGTGCACACACAGCTCACTAATGCAGTGTCAGTCTCTAATGATGCACACATGAATCCTGCACCTCCACTCGACACAATAAAGAGAAACCACATATGGAGTTGTTGTCATACTCTATGGATAGACAGATCCTCCTCTGTCAGTTCTTTCACTCTCTCACTCTCCTTTTCTCTGTCATGTTTCCCCTCTTCTTATCTGACTCCCTAACTTCCATTTATTAATCTCAATACGGTTACCTTTTCACTCTCCCTCTTCTTCTTTCAATTCTACTCGCCTCATCCAACTTTCTCAAGACGCCACATAGTTCATGAACCTTGCAGAAGCTAAAACTTGACCCCCACTTAGTTAGACCCGTTTCCCATACATACCCAGACCCTACTCCTGCGCTCTCTCCCTGTCTAACTGAGCCAATATTTTTGACTAGTCCATCCCAATGTCCCTCACTGCAATCATCATCCCTTTGATTGACTCAGCACAAAGGCTTCACTTTTCCCCCTGTTTTTAAAGCTTCTCACTTGGTCTAGAGTCTGTTCTCAACTTGACTAATTGTTGAAAAGATTATTGCTTCCATCAATGTAATTGTCTGCATCATTTCTAATCCCTTATACCTTTTTTTGGTAAATATACACAGTTGAAGTGGGAAGTTTATATACACTTAGGTTGGAGTCATTAAAACTCGTTTTTCAACCACTCCACACATTTCTTGTTAACAAACTATGGTTTTGGCAAGTCGGTTAGTACATCTACTTTGTGCATGACACAAGTAATTTTTCCAACAATTGTTTACAGACAGATTATTTCACTTATAATTCACTATATCACACTTCCAGTGGGTCAGAAGTTTACATACACTAAGTTGACTGTGCCTTTAAACTGCTTGGAAAATTCCATAAAATGATGTCATGGCTTTAGAAGCTTCAGATAGGTTAATTTACATAATTTGAGTCAATTGGAGGTGTACCTGTGGATATATTTCAAAGCCTACCTTCAAACTCAGTGCCTCTTTGCTTGACATAATGGGAAAATCAAAAGAAATCAGCCAAGACCTCAGAAAGAAAATTGTAGACCTCCACAAGTCTGGTTCATCCTTGGCAGCAATTTCCAAATGCCTGAAGGTACCAAGTTCCTCTGTACAAACAATAGTACGAAAGTCTAAACACCATGGGACCACGCAGCCGTCATAGACGCGTTCTGTCTCCTAGAGATGAACGTACTTTGGTGCGAAAAGTGCAAATCAATTCCAGAACAACAGCAAAGGACCTTGTGAAGATGCTGAAGGAAACAGGTACAAAAGTATCTATATCCACAGTAAAAATAGGCCTATATCGACATAACCTGAAAGGCCGCTCAGCATGGAAGAAGCCACTGCTCCAAAACCACCATAAAAAAGCCAGACTACGGTTTGCAACTGTACATGGGGACAAAGAGCGTACTTTTTGCAGAAATGTCCTCTGGTCTGATGAAACAAAAATAGAACTGTTTGGCCATAATGACCATCGTTATGTTTGGAGGAAAAAGGGCGAGGCTTGTAAGCCGAAGAACACCATCCCAACCTTGAAGCACGGGGGGTGGCAGCATCATGTTGTGAGGGTGCTTTCCTGCAGTAGGGACTGGTGCACTTCACAAAATAGATGGCATCATGAGGTTGGAAAATTATGTGGATATATTGAAGCAACATCTCATGACATCAGTCAGGAAGTTAAAGCTTGGTCGCAAATGGGTCTTCCAAATGGACAATGACCCAAAGCATACTTCCAAAGTTGTGGCAAAACTGCTTAAGGACAACAAAGTCAAGGTATTGGAGTGCCCATCACAAAGCCCTGACCTTAATCCAATAGAAGATTTGTGGGCAGAACTGAAAAAGTGTGCAAGGAGGCCTAAAACCTGACTCAGTTACACCAGCCCTGTCAGAGGAATGGGCCAAAATTCACCCAATTTATTGTGGAAGGCTACCCGACACGTTTGACCCAAGTTAAACAATTTAAAGGCAATGCTACCAAATACGAATTGAGTGTATGTAAACTTCTGACTCACTGGGAATGTGATGAAAGAAATAAAGCTGAAAGAAATGTTTCTCTGTACTATTATTCTGACATTTCACATTCTTAAAATAAAGTGGTGATCCTAACTGACCTAAAACAGGGAATTTTTACTAGGATTAAATGTCAGGAATTGTGAAAAACTGAGTTTAAATGTATTTGGCTAAGGTGTATGTAAACATCCGATGTCAACTGTACACGTAATACACATATGCGTACATATACAGATATATACATACTTTTTTTTAGAATATACCTTTATTATTCCCCCGCAAACCCTACCACCCTTCCCCCAATTGGAGTAAACTAATAAACAATAACACTTAGGCTTCTACCTTCAGTTTATACATCTTATACACATTATACAGACACAATCTATTTTACAATAGTTGTATTTTGTTTGTTTTTAAGTCCTTCCTCTATTTCTGATGTCCATCCAGTTTGATTTCTATTTTTAACTGTGCTATTTCACAAGATTTCTGAACATATGTACATTTTACAGACCCCGTATGTTTTACATTGGTTATCTTGTTATTAGTCCCACCCTTCAGCTCCATTCAACCTCTCCCACCTATCGCTTAACACCATCCATTTGGGATTTCTATTTGCCATATATTTTTCACCTGTGCTGTGATGCTTCACAAAAGTACTGAACCTTTCTATTCTCATAGCTTCTACAGATTGTGAATTAAAAATAAACATTTTTGTAAAAATAATAATTCGATTATTGATTGATTGACTATGGCTTTTCAAATCACCCAGTATTGCTATCTGCAGCGTTAGTTCTAGGCAAATGTTGCAATTCTTCAGCCATTCCTGGACCTGTGACTAAAAACGAGCTACATATAGCCAATACCAAAATAAATTATCTAATGACTCTGCATCCTCACAGCAAAATCTGCAGAGCTGGGAAGATTGTATCCCCTATATACAGTGGGGCAAAAAAATATTTAGTCAGCCACCAATTGTGCAAGTTCTCCGACTTAAAAATATGAGAGAGGCCTGTAATTTTCATCATAGGTACACTTCAACTATGACAGACAAAATGAGAAAAAAAATCCAGAAAATCACATTGTAGGATTTTTAATGAATTTATTTGCAAATTATGGTGGAAAATAAGTATTTGGTCACCTACAAACAAGCAAGATTTCTGGCTCTCACAGACCTGTAACTTCTTCTTTAAGAGGCTCCTCTGTCCTCCACTCGTTACCTGTATTAATGGCACCTGTTTGAACTTGTTATCAGTATAAAAGACACCTGTCCACAACCTCAAACAGTCACACTCCAAACTCCACTATGGCCAAGACCAAAGAGCTGTCAAAGGACACCAGAAACAAAATTGTAGACCTGCACCAGGCTGGGAAGACTGAATCTGCAATAGGTAAGCAGCTTGGTTTGAAGAAATCAACTGTGGGAACAATTATTAGGAAATGGAAGACATACAAGACCACTGATAATCTCCCTCGATCTGGGGCTCCACGCAAGATCTCACCCCGTGGGGTCAAAATTATCACAATAACGGTGAGCAAAAATCCCAGAACCACACAGGAGGACCTAGTGAATGACCTGCAGAGAGCTGGGACCAAAGTAACAAAGCCTACCATCAGTAACACACTACACCGCCAGGGACTCAAATCTTGCAGTGCCAGACGTGTCCCCCTGCTTAAGCCAGGCCCGTCTGAAGTTTGCTAGATAGCATTTGGATGATCCAGAAGAAGATTGGGAGAATGTCATATGGTCAGATGAAAACAAAATAAAACTTTTTGGTAAACTCAACTCGTCGTGCTTGGAGGACAAAGAATGCTGAGTTGCATCCAAAGAACACCATACCTACTGTGAAGCATGGGGGTGGAAACATCATGCTTTGGGGCTGTTTTTCTGCAAAGGGACCAGGACGACTGATCCGTGTAAAGGAAAGAATGAATGGGGCCATGTATCGTGAGATTTTGAGTGAAAACCCCCTTCCATCAGCAAGGGCATTGAAGATGAAACGTGGCTGGGTCTTTCAGCATGACAATGATCCCAAACACACTGCCCGGGCAACAAAGGAGTGGCTTCGTAAGAAGCATTTCAAGGTCCTGGAGTGGCCTAGCCAGTCTCCAGATCTCAACCCCATAGAAAATCTTTGGAGGGAGTTGAAAGTCCGTGTCCAGCAACAGCCCCAAAACATCACTGCTCTAGAGGAGATCTGCATGGAGGATTGGGCCAAAATACCAGCAACAGTGTGTGAAAACCTTGTGAAGACTTACAGAAAACGTTTGACCTCATTGCCAACAAAGGGTATATAACAAAGTATTGAGAAACTTTTGTTATTGACCAAATACTTATTTTCCACCATAATTTGCAAATTAATTAATTAAAAATCCTACAATGTGATTTTCTGGAATATTTTTTCTCATTTTGTCTGTCATAGTTGAAGTTTACCTATGATAAAAATTACAGGCCTCTCATCTTTTTAAGTGGGAGAACTTGCACAATTGTTGGCTGACTAAATACTTTTTTGCCCCACTGTATAACATTATATTGGTTGCAAGAATTTTGTATCGTAATTTAAATTGAAAAATTTGAAGTTTTGATTCCGGCGTTGTTTTGCGTATCAATTCATAAACCATGTGCCATGGAATGGGTACATCAAATCTCTTCCCAACTATTTTGCAATTTACTCCCTGGTCTCTTACTCTCATTCCTCTTTTCACATCTTACACTCAATTCAATTCAAGGGGCTTTATTGGCATGGGAAACATATGTTAACATTGCCAAAGCAAATGAGGTAGATAATATACAAAAGTGAAATAAACAATAAAAATGAACAGTAAACATTACACTCACAGAAGTTCCAAAAGAATAAAGACATTACAAATGTCATATTATTGTAACGGCTGTCGTAGTCGTTCTCTTCCTCAGACGAGGAGGAGCATGGATCGGACCAAGATGCAGAGTAGTTAGTGTTCATATTTTAATGAAAAATCAACAAAACACTTCAAAATACAAAACCAACAAACGTGACAAACCCGAAACAGTCCTGTGTGGCCCAAACACAGTCACAGGAACAAACACCCACCAAAACACAAGTGAAACCCAGGCTGCCTAAGTATGATTCTCAATCAGGGACAACAATTGACAGCTGTCTCTGATTGAGAATCATACCAGGCCGAACACCAAATCCCAACATAGAAAATCAGTCAGAGAGAGAGAGGGGGCAGGGGTGGGTGGACATGGGGACGCAATGGACCCCAAAGCTGCTCCAGATGGCAGGGGCTCTGGTCACTTTGCCTCCAGCGCCCTCGTTGTCGCCCCCGGTGTCACCCCTGTTGTCACCCCTGTTGGCATAACACAAAGACCCAGGATGAAGAGGGCCTATAGAGGGGCCACAGAGAGAGACCTTACCCTCTCTCCCTTTACCTTTCAACCGTCTCTATCAATATTCCCTCTTCTCAAATTCACCCCACTTCCTGTTACTAAGCCAATATGTTATATTAGCCCTGAGTGGAGCTAATTTCCCTTTGGCTTAGGAAGTAGGTCTGTAAGTCACTAAGTCTTGTAGTCATGAATCTTCTCTAGCCTGGTCTACAGAGGCTACTGAGGGGCTGTTGGGGGTGTTATCTAGTTGTTTCACAGGACACACACACACACACACACACACATGCCACACACCACACAGACACACACACACACACTCCCAATCACCACAGTTTGAACTTTACATGTGCTCAATTTCCCCATGTAATTGTGTTTGCTGTAATTCCCATGTAGGCTACAGCTCTACAGGCTTCACCATAGTTCTACTTCATGCTCCTTTAGCCTGTGTGATTACCCACATAGTGAAGAATTACAACCGTATAATTCATGTCATGACACCGACCGTAATCCCGGACCAACTTGTACCCCCTACACTAATTGTCGGAGTCATATCTAACACAATCTCAACCCTCTATGTAATGTGATACAATATGTAATTATACAGCAATTAAGGTGCCTTCTCCTCAAGCAGAAAGTGCTAACTATGTGTATGTGGTTAGGCTGTGTAATTGCACAATCCTGTTGACAGTAAACCTGGCCCTTAGCTTTCAGGGTGACGGCACACTGTTTTTTTAATGGAGAATGAGTATATCTTTAGTATTCACTTAAGAGTGGATTCAGTGGAGGAGGTAGAAAGACAGACAGACAGACAGACAGACAGACAGACAGACAGACAGACAGACAGACAGACAGACAGACAGACAGACAGACAGACAGGCGCACACACACACACACACACACAGACAACTGGCGTATGAAGCTGAAACGGCCATTCACGACCCAATGTTATACAATTGACCAGAGCCCTGGCCTGTTCACGCAGCCCTGTTCCAAGGACCCCGTGCTGGGGCTGCCTTCAAAGACCTCCCGCCGGAAAAGAGACGGCTGGAATGTTGAATTGCCTTGACTCTGAGCGCGTATGAGGAGGAGAGGAGGAGGAAAAGGAGAGGGAGAGATGGAGTGATCCTCACTTTGAGCACTTTGTGGTCTTTGACTGTCTTTGTGCTGACTTTTTTTATAGGGTTCCCACACTGTCTGGGAGACAGCATCTTATCAGGTGCACACAGGAATTAGCATAGCCGCAAGACTGCCTGTCAAAGTGTGTGTGTGTGTGTGTGTGTGTGTGTGTGTGTGTGTGTGTGTGTGTGTGTGTGTGTGTGTGTGTGTGTGTGTGTGTGTGTGTGTGTGTGTGTGTTTGGAACAGAAAGTCTGTCTTTCAAAGCTACATCTGTTGGGGCAACACAACTTTAATGAGAGCTCCTGTCTGTCTGTCTGTCTGTCTGTCTGTCTGTCTGTCTGTCTGTCTGTCTGTCTGTCTGTCTGTCTGTCTGTCTGTCTGTCTGTCTGTCTGTCTGTCTGTCTGTCTGTTTGTCAGATAAAACCTAATCAAGTCTGCTATGCTCTCAGACATCCTATTTTCTCTACTGGTGATTTACACCAGACTATTCTTCTGTGTTAGGGCCAGTACACTTTGTTCTTACCTGTCAGAGTCTATTTGACACCTCTTTCACTTCTGTCTGTCTGACAAGCAGTGAGAGAGTGGACAGAAATGTTCTGAAGGTAGCTACATTGTCAGAGTGGATGCCTACACTCTTAGAAAAAAAGGTGCTATCTAGAACCTAAAACGGATCTTTGGCTGTCTCCATAGAAGAACCCTTTCAAGAACCCTTTCCACAGAGAGTTTTACATGGAACCCAAGAGGGTTCTACCTGGAACCAAAAAGGGTTTCCTATGGGGACAGCCAAATAACCAGTTTGGAACTATTTTTCTGAGTGTAGAGAAATGCTTTCCAAATTATGGTAAGGGAGCCTATTCGATTTTGACCAGCCGCTCTTGTTGGTGAGGGATGGGTTTTGTCTAGAAACAAAGTTTTTAGTTGTATTTCTCTGACAAAGACAAATGAATTAGCAAAGTTTCAACCGGACAAAAAATAATGGGCATGTCTTCCTTAAGCCATTTTGTAGGCGTGGAATCATTTGAATGATTAAAAACAGTCATTTTTGAAAGAGGAGAGAGACATGCCATATCAGATTGTATTACTGTAGTTAGATCAGTGGTTGGCAGTGGATAATAATGTCTGAATAATATCAGATTGTATTACTGTAGTTAGATCAGTGGTTGGCAGTGGATAATAATGTCTGAATAATATCAGATTGTATTACTGTAGTTAGATCAGTGGTTGGCAGTGGATAATAATGTCTGAATAATATCAGATTGTATTACTGTAGTTAGATCAGTGGTTGGCAGTGGATAATAATGTCTGAATAATATCAGATTGTATTACTCCAGGGATAGTTAGAACAGTGGAGAATGATGTCTTATTAATATCAGATTGTATTACTCCAGGGATAGTTAGATCAGTGGAGAATGATGTCTAACTAATTTAAGTCCTAGATGGCCATTTGACACACACACACACACACACACACACACACACACACACACACACACACACACACACACACACACACACACACACACACACACACACACACACACACCTTAACCTTAACCTTAACCTTAACCTTAACCTTAACCTTAACCTTAACCTTAACCTTTATCTGTTCAGTTTATATTTATCTGGCTGAGCCTACTGATGTCCTGTCACACGACTCACACTTGCAAACATGATTTAGAGTACCTCTGTGTGTGTGTGTGTTTCTCACCCACTGTTTGACATACAATACACTAGCAAATCTTGTATCACTCCCCTTCTCCTCCTCTTCTCCCTCTCCTCATCCTCATCTCTTCCCTATTTCCCCTGTCTTCCCCCTCTCTCCTATGTTCTACCCAACATCGGTATAGCAGAGTAACAATAGATGTATTAGAGTAATGCAGACTGCTTCTCTGACCCTCCCAGTCAATATGCTGCTCAATAGCCCAATGCTTTCTGAATGACTAGCACCCCCTGAGAACGCCAACATGTCCACTTAAAGGCCACCCCTCCACACACCCTTTAAACCCATTTCTGGCCCCTCTCCCTTCTGGTCCCTTTCACCTCCCGACCGTCCCTCTAGCCCTCCTTCAACCCCCCACCCCCGACTCCCACCCCTCCTAGTCCTAATCTTAAAATGGAAAGGAAAACGTTTTGAATGTGAGTAATTTGACAGGGAAAAATCTGCTTGAAAATAGAGGCTGTCTGGGGCTGGCCTTTTCCTTCTCTCTACACCTCCACTCCTCCCCTCATTCCCCTACCCTCCATTTGGAGCACCCAGGCTGAGGGCTAATTGTGGCGTGGAGAGGGGGAACACTGCCATAAGATGAGAGAGGAAGGAGAGGAGGAGGCGGAGCAGAAAGGAAAAGGATGGGAAGGAGGGGAAGTGGCTTACACATTATTTTACATTTGTTACAACCTTTTCTGTAGTGTTTTAGCCTATAATAACTACATGGTAATTATAGTATTGCATATTACAGTGAATAGCAATATTGGTACGTTCAGGTTGCCATACCAAATAAAAGTCAAAGTGCATTATGGGAATGCAAATGTCAATTCATTATGTTATTAAACTTGATGCTAAACAGCATGGCTGCGTCTTTTTTACGCGAATATAGCACATTTTCCATCTCGCTGTGAGACATACAGAGAGTGTTTGTGTTGATAATTCATGTATTTCCAATCAAAATCCAGTATAGTGGGGCTACTAGAGCATATACTGTATGTGTGTCTTTCTGATATTGGAGCCTGTAACGTTTGCTCCCGCTCCTCCTCTGGTGCTCGAGGTGGCAAAGCTGCCCATCATTACACACACCTGTCACCATCGTTACTCCTCACCAGCGCTTCATCGGACTCACATGGACTCCATCACATCATTGGTTGCCTCCCCTATATCTGTTACTTCCTCAGTTTCATTCCTGTGTCTGCATTGATGTTGTTTTGTTTCTCTTGTCCAGATGCTGTTCTTGTTTAGGTTCATGTGTAATTATTATTAAATGATCACCCTGTAGTTGCTTTCCATCTCCCAGTGTCTGTGGTTACGGAACCGTTACAGAGCCATGGAGCAATACACTTTTTAGCATTTACTTTTACACATTTACCATGTGTACAAGTGAAGCTTTGAACTGAAAGTGGTTGCCCCAGTAACTAATGCTGGGGTCAAATGAGATTACGCTACTGATCTAAGCTTACACTCCTTGATCTGCAAGATTGTAGGTTAGCTGTGTGTGTGCGTGCGTCTTGCGTGCGTGCGTGCGTGCGTGCGTGCAATATAGTTTGTGTAGGTGTGTGCGGGTTTTCGTGTATGTGTGTGTGTGTGTGTGTGTGTGTGTGTGTGTGTGTGTGTGTGTGTGTGTGTGTGTGTGTGTGTGTGTGTGTGTTTGTGCAACATTACCTGGGAGCATTAATGTGATTAGTAATGTGCTTGGCCTGACCCCGTCCTGGTGGTACCATGAGTGGTACCGTAAGCTCCTGTGCGGAAAAGCCTATCACTCAGTCTCTATACACACACGCACGCACACACACACAGACACATACACAAACTGCCCCATAACACCTTAATTCAGTGTGAAAGCAATTGGGTCTGGGACCTTGGATCAATAGCCCCGGCCAGGAGAGCCAGGGGCAGCTAGCCAGGGGGAACATCTCTGGCCCGGCCCAGCTATAATACATTTAGACCCACCATCGATTCAGTGATGGAAATACAAAGAACAGACCCACTCAACCGTACAGGTATTTTAGTGTGTGTTTGCATGTGTAAAAGGGTGAGAGATAGACTACGTTTGTGTGTGAGTGTGTGTGTGGAGCAGTGTTGACCGGTGTGTGTGTGCATGCATACGTGTGTGTGTGCATGCAAACGTGTGTGTGTGCATGTGTTTGTGTGTTTGTGTATGTGTGATATGATTTATTTTGGAGCCATCTGTGGTAAAGTGGGAATGGCATTTAATCTAGCACCGCTGAGACGGAGCCAAGGAAAAAACTCATATGTCCTAGTCGGAGGAAAGGTGTGTGCAGGTCTTCATAATATGTGTGTGTGATTTGTTTATGTCAGGGTGTGTGTGGTTGTGTTTATGTGTGCTTATAAGTTTTAATGTGCACACAAGTGTATGTGCCTGCTGTTTTTCAGGATGTGTGTGTATATGTGTGTTAGGACTGTGACAGTCATGTAATTTTGGATGACGGTAATTGACCAGACAATTGACCATGGTCTCTGCATTAACTGTTAAAATACCACAAAATACAATAAAATAATAATATCATATTTTTGTGCTACATTTTTTCTGCCATAGAAATAGAATGAATAGAATGGGCATCCCATTCAAGTCACTGATGGCATAATGGGTGGACTGGCGGCCATTGCGAGTGTACCCCGACAGTTGTTGTAACGATTCTCGTCTGGTGAAGGAGAAGAGGACCAAAATGCAGCGTGGGAAGTGTTCGTCATAATATAATTGAAACTGAACACTACACAAAAGTAACAACGAGGAGAAAACGAAACCGTTCTGCAAGGTGAACAGACACTAAAACAGAAAATAAACACCCACAACCAAAATGGGGAAAACAGGCTACCTAAGTATGATTCTCAATCAGAGACAATGATCGACCACTGCCTCTGATTGAGAACCATACCAGGCCAAACACAGAAATACAATACCATAGAAAAAAGAACATAGACTACCCACCCCAACTAACCTAACACAAAGACATAAAAAAGGAACTAAGGTCAGAACGTGACAGTTGTAGGATCTTAATTTGATCATGCTTTTGTTACTGAGAATTTTCCTGCAAAGCAGGAAATGCAAACTTGTGGTATATTTGAGTTTTAAAAAGGCCTTAGAAATTTCAAAGTGGAAATTACAGACTTAATTTGCCTTAAAAATGTTTTATCAACATCCTACAAAAATGTTCAATTTATTATAATCCACATAATAATACATTTCCTGGATCAAATTGGATCAAATTAAGATCCCACATCTGTAGGCGCGAAGCAGGAAGTGATTGCATCACATTACCAGGCAGCCATTGCGAGTGTACGTATGAGTTTACCAGTCAAATTGCCTGGGTTAGAGGTTCCAAGCCCATTCTATTCATTCTATTTCTATGTGTGATGCGGCTGTATAGTGGGGGGTGTTGCCTAGGCAACCGAAGACTAGTTTGCTGCAACACATTGCTTGCTTCACCAAGGAGCAACAAAGTTTCATCAAGATGTTAAGAGTCTATGTTACCGCACAAACGGAATCAACCACACGATTGCAATGCCGTCCCGTCTTCAGTAAAACATTTTTTTTATGGTTATGATGTTTTTTGTTTATTTCATGACGGTCTTCATCCATAACCGTCGGTTACACGGTTATATGGTGTCTGTGTGTCTGTATGTCCATGCATTGATGCATTGGCCCTCATGTTTGTTTGTGTTCTGTTTCTATGAATTCTAAAGTGTGATGGTATGGTCACACTTTATTTGGATAGTCCCATATAGATGATCTACCGACAGTCATACTATCAACATACCACGTTATATGTTGATAAACAACTGTTTGCTGAGGTTACGGGTACATGCTGACTAGACCATGCTCCGCATGTGTATGTTGATTTTGTCCATTCACACCAGACGCGATCAGGACACGCAGGTTGAAATATCAAAACCAACTCTAAACCTACTATATTAATTTGGGGAAAGGTCGAAACACATGAAACATTCATGCACGTTTAGCTGGCTGAAATGATTGAAAAACATGTATGTATAAATGCATTTTACAATGCTCGCGCACACAACACAGGCGGTGTGGTCCGCATGTTAGGGATCGGGTATGGGTTAAGTTTAGGGTTAGGATAAGGATTAAGGTTAGATCTAGTGTTAGGATAGTTAGTTGAAATGTTGTTGACAGTTATTTAACATCTACTGAACATCTACAAACCATCTGGGACTATCCAAAAACAGTGTTACCGAAGGTACAAATAGCAGTATGTTGTCGTGGAAATTCATACTGAGAGAGACTTTGTCATTTCTTCAAACAATCGTCTTTATTTAATATTGATTAATTACTGCAATAATGAGACTGGTCGACCCCAACACACGGTCAGTGTTGGACCGAGTAACCTAATCTTTACACAAATGCAGAGTTCTTTATGTAGCTGACACTAAGAAGGCTTTGTCATGGTTGGTTCCACCCCTCCCATGCAGACCAAGGGGCATCATAAGCCACTCTGGGTTCATCCGGGCGTTATTTGCCCGGGGTTGTTGTCTTAACCCCACCCTGGCTTAGTTTCCAAGTTGGAAGGATGATTTTGGGATTGTTCTACTCCTAAGCTATCCATAGTAAAACATATTCTTGTCTATGTAATGCAGTCTTTAACTAATTTGTCAGCTCCAGCCATCTCTAGTGACCATACACCCAGATTAGCTGCAGGGAACTAGAGTGGTGACCATAAAAACACAGACACTAGTAGGACAGAAATGTCTTACAATTAGTTAAATATGAATCGTTAACCATTAATATCAAATAGAGCAGGTAAATACGTAATTTTTCTATCACAATGTACATGCAAGTGTGTTTCCGTGTGCGAGTCTCACTGCATCTATACTCTATCAGTGCGTGTTTTGTGTACATCCTTTACATATGTGTGTTTCTTGGTATGTGAGAGCAAACATGTTAATGTGTTCTTCTTCTATATGCATGCAGTTGTTTCTGTGTATGTAGGTGTGTGTATCCATGTGTGTGTGATCTGCGTGTCACTGGCAGGTCACGTCACAGTATGGTGTGTGTGTGATGGCACTGTGTGTGTGTGTGTAGCATGCTTATGACGGTCACTCTCAGGTCACACAGCGGGTTGCTGCTATGCTTGGGTGTGTGTAGGTGTGTGTAGGTGTGCGTGTGTATAGTGTTTGTCTGACGGTCACTTTCGGGTCACAGCGCTGTGGGTGATGGCTCGCTGTGGATACTGATTGTGTGTGCGTGTGTAAGTGTGTGTGTGTGTGTGTGTGTGAAAAGACCAGATGGTTGGGGTGTCGACTCAGTGCCGACTAAAGGGAAAGGGGAAGCACACAGATCTACAGTGTGGTGTGTGGATGCACCACGGAAATGACTCAGACACTTATATCTTATTCCAGTTCTTCTTCTCTACAAACAGAAAGAAAACAAAAAGAACTTGGAAAAACTAAACAGAGAAAACAGAATTCGGGGAAAAACCAAATGGAGCTGGATTAGGCATAAAGCCCTTTAGGGCCCTTAACTCACTCCTTTGAAATGTTAAAGGTACCAAAGTTGGTGCACATATTCTGACCATACAAAAGTAGTGTGCTATTTTCTTCTAGTGTTGATGCGATATTTTCTGACCCCATTTCAAAAGTTCCAGTCTTGAGATTAGATGTAAAATGTGCGTTAATGGAATGCAATTTTCTTTTTCTTCCACTGATGCCATAAGAACTCTCACATATGAAGTGTATGCGTGTGGGTGAGTGTGTGGGTGACCTTGTGCTTTTGTGTGTATGTGTGTACGTCATGTGTGCGTGCCCGTGTGTACTGTACAGTAGATGCCCTGTAGCGCTCCAAGCATGTGTGCCATGTCCCAGGGTATCAGTTTATCACTGGAACAACAGCAGTCTGGTCACTGGAACAACAGCAGTCTGGTCACTGGAACAACAGCAGTCTGGTCACTGGAACAACAGCAGTCTGGTCACTGGAACAACAGCAGTCTGGTCACTGGAACAACAGCAGTCTGGTCACTGGAACAACAGACTAGGGCAGAAAGACTGTTGTTTCTCCGTGTCACAAGAATGAATGTACAACCATGAAGAATGCGCAGTCCACTATAAAGATTCATTCATCAGCTTCTAATACATTCAACCCAACCTCCAGGGTTAGAGGCCCTCCCTCTCACCCATAAATACACAGTTATGATTTCATGCCCACACTTATACACACTCCCATACTTACACAAACATACTTATTATGCATTCCCTCTCAAATTTGAACACATACAAAAACACACGCTAATATAACACAAACTCACACATGCAAATACACATTCACAAAGTCGTTAACTGCTCTGTCCCCGAGCCTATTAAAAACTGTTTTTCTTAAGACACAGATAGTGTTAATTAGTCTGTTTTGGCAACTTTACCCCCAGGAGAACCAAGTCACTGTGATGAACTTCGGACACTGTCCATCTGGTAGTGTACACACAGGCCATTGAGCCACATTTGGGATTTATATATTGACTTTTTCTGGGTTGTCTGTTTTGGCTCTGTTGGGTGGGCCCTGTTTCAATCCGCTCCTGGCCCAAGTCTGGCTTTCAGCAAAGTGTACAATGTCACAGGGGCTGGTCTGTGTTCTTGTCTCTCTTTGTCTCTCTCTCTTTGTATTTCTCGCTCTCTCTCTAACACACGCACACACACCACATATGGTCCGTTTCAAAGCTCTGCCTAGGGCACATTGATTAAACCTAGCCAATGAAGGTCAGGGCTGTCATAGCAGAGACAGGAGGCAGGTGGACAGGAGGCAGGTGGGCCTGAGTGTGTTGGTGTGGGGAGAAGAACCAAAGCCTGGTCATTGTTTCCAAGCCTGGTCAACCATGCTGACTCAAACTATACTATGGAGAGAGCAGCGGTTTAGATGCATGACCAGGCTCTAGGTTTACTAGAATTAATTGAAATGTTAAATGAATGAATGTAAGGCCAGGATTCAATCTGATCGTGCTTTCTCTGCTATGCACCATTTAAAGGTATTTTCCAATTGAGCCGACATAAGCAGCGTTTATGGTGAATGTGGTCTTCACGAACATGGGAACATTGCCTTGAAAAGGTGCATAGCGGACAAAGCACGATCAGAATCCCAGCTTGAATGTGCTTTGGATCAGGCTTTGTTGTAGGCCTAGAGATTTACTGATGATGAGATAGGTGCAGGTTTTGTCCCATCCACTAGAATAGGTCAGATGGATGCATCTCTCCATTAGCCTTTGCAGAGTAGAAACAGTAAATGAGGTTTGATGTTCTCCAGCTGGTTACCATGCTGCATTCCCCATCCAGGCTCTACGCTGATATAAGCAAAGCAGCCGCTCAGATAACATCCACGGGCAGGCTAATGCAGAACACACACACGCGTGCACACACACACACACATACAGTATACTGTACTGTACTACAAAAAGCCAGCATTCCCTCTTCCTACTAACTCTCTCAAAGAAGTAAACAGGCGAAGCCAGCAAAAGCCTCCAATCCGAAACAGTCACTTCTGATTCCTCCCAATGTAACACTGCCTTTGTAATAAGCACAGACATCCCTAAGCAGACAGACAGTGAGTGGACCAGGAGCGCCTGTTCAATTTAAACAGGACGGATGCAGAGTTATCTGCGACAGCATTTATTATTTTGCGTGTTAGATTCACCCATTGCTGTTTGACAGGCTTGGAAATGCTAGTACAGCCGTCACTTAGCATTCAATGAGCAACAACTGACTGCTGTTCAGAAACACAACCTGGCTGGGACACTGCTGCTGCAGAGGATGCAAAGAGGAGAGAGGATCTCTGAGCTTGTAGGTGTCTCTCCAACTCTAGCTCTCTGTTAGAACTCTCTCTCTCTATCTCTCTCTCTTTATATCTCTCTATTTTGCTCTGAGCTTCTCCCCCTCTCTCTCTTCACCTCTCTCTCTCTTCTACGCTCTTTCTACTCCTCTCCCCTCCCCCTCATATCTCTCTCTCTCTCTCTCTCACTTTCTCTCTTCCTGTGTGTGTTTGTGTGTTAGTGTCAGTTTGGTGGTTTTGGCCCTTATAGTTAGGATTCGGGGATGGTTAGCTGATCCTAGATCTGTGCATAAGTGTGACGCATCCATCACCCTGCTGTATGAAGCTGCCCCTACACACTGATCTAAGATTTGACATGGTTAGGATTTGGGGGTAAGCTGTCTGTGTCTACTCGTATCATGAAGCCTATGTAAGCTCTTTGAAGAAGGCCGTAACATCATAGCTGAGTCATGATCGGAATGCGAGACAATGTCATCAATGAAATCATCATTGATGTCATCAATCATGTCATTGCTGTCTCCCTGACAGACTGATGACGCCATGGCTGTTCTACTGTGAGGGCAGGTGAGGTCATGGGTGACTCACTCCAGGGGGTAGTAGTTAAAGATTGTCCCTATGGAGACTCCCTGAGTGACATCTGAAGTTAAGAGTGGCGGAGAGTGGCTTTTTTCTGATACTGGGACTTGAGTCTACTACAGCCTCATTACTGGCTGTCCCCTACAAGTTGGACATGTCAAACGACCAGACTTCTGCTTTTCGTCTCTTCTACTTTTTCCCCTTTACCCTTGACTCCCCTTTACCCTTGACTCCCCTTTACCCTTGACTCCATGTGTGAAAATGTCACAGAGCCCCAGAGAGCCCTCTGGCGTGGTGGTGGATTATGGGTAGGAGACGTGACACCTCCGCTTGACTTAAAAAATAGAGAAAATGTCCGCTCACTGTTTTCCTGCTCCCAGATGTGATTTTTGATGAAGCTTAGTCTAGTCATAGTTCAACGTTTCAACCAGTGAATTTGTCAGAAATACAGTCCATGTTGGAAGAAACTTTACTTAGAGCATCCAGGTATAATGCATTATGATGCATACATTACAATATGTTATACTGGAATGTTTACCAAATATCACATTGAGGAACAGCAAACAGTGAGTGGTCATTGACCTTCTTTCTAGAGATA
Organism: Salvelinus alpinus; assembly: GCF_045679555.1. NCBI lineage: Eukaryota > Metazoa > Chordata > Actinopteri > Salmoniformes > Salmonidae > Salvelinus > Salvelinus alpinus. The sequence goes on from NC_092115.1 coordinate 20,415,347, forward strand.
TCTATCCAGCTCAGGTGGATTACGATTAATCTGTTATGAGCTTCTCATCTAACCAATAAGGACACCACCGTGACACTGGCCTGTACTCTGTAAGCTACTTCTGTTTACTGCATTATTCAACACCAAAAGTCTTTGTGCTTTGTTTAATCAAAGCATTTCAAAATCAAGAGGTTTCCTTTGATCGTAGAGAGGTGCCTACTTTAATGTACATGAAGAGTAGGTTTCTCACAGCACTTACCCACTCATTTCACTATTTCCTTTGTTGCTGTGTGTGTCTCTAACTTGGCGTAGTCTGCCTGACACGTCTGCTTACAGTGCTCTAAGTCACAGGTATTATCACAGCTACATGCACTTCTTTAAGTAGGCTAACACAGAAAGCAGTTTCTTATGAAGTCTTATAATGCCCCATAAACATGTTCCCTGAACAAGGTGATTTATCATTGAATCATTCATTATATTGATTCATCAGGTTAAAATGCTCTTTATTAAAATGATCAGCAGTGAAAATAAAGGCGGGGGCGTCGTAATGTTTGAAACATCATTGTTCAAGAGAAGTGCAGTGGGGTAGCTGGGGAAAAAGAGCAAGAGTGGACATCTTTAGCTAACTGCTAATGATTAATTGATCGGCCCATGAAGTTAATGAGCTGAAGCCTTTTTAAAAGAGAAAAGTGCAGAGACAGACGAGGAGAAGAAGTGTAAGGACCTAATGGCCTCTTGAAGAAGAAGGGAGGAGAAGGATGAGCGGAGGAGAGGAAAAGCTTTTTTCTCTGAACATACAGTGTACTTTAATCCCCTCACATTATGAAATCTAAAAGTATTGTGGGTAATTGACATGGTCTGTACATTACTGTACTGTTTCTTTTATGACACAATCTTCTTGTCTTGTATCAAGTATTTGTCATGTCTATATACAGTGGGGCAAAAAAGTATTTAGTCAGCCACCAATTGTGCAAGTTCTCCCACTTAAAAAGATGAGAGAGAACTGTAATTTTCATCATAGGTACACTTCAACTATGACAGACAAAATGAGAAAAGAAAATCCAGAAAATCACATTGTAGGATTTTTAATTAATTTATTTGCAAATTATGGTGGAAAATAAGTATTTGGTCAATAACAAAAGTTTCTCAATACTTTGTTACATACCCTTTGTTGGCAATGACAGAGGTCAAACGTTTTCTGTAATTCTTCACAAGGTTTTCACACACTGTTGCTGTTTTTTTGGCCCATTCCTCCATGCAGATCTCCTCTAGAGCAGTGATGTTTTGGGGCTGTTGCTGGGCAACACAGACTTTCAACTCCCTCCAAAGATTTTCTATGGGGTTGAGATCTGGAGACTGGCTAGGCCACTCCAGGACCTTGAAATGCTTCTTACGAAGCCACTCCTTCGTTGCCCGGGCGGTGTGTTTGGGATCATTGTCATGCTGAAAGACCCAGCCACGTTTCATCTTCAATGCCCTTGCTGATGGAAGGGGGTTTTCACTCAAAATCTCACGATACATGGCCCCATTCATTCTTTCCTTTACACGGATCAGTCGTCCTGGTCCCTTTGCAGAAAAACAGCCCCAAAGCATGATGTTTCCACCCCCATGCTTCACAGTAGGTATGGTGTTCTTTGGATGCAACTCAGCATTCTTTGTCCTCCAAACACGACGAGTTGAGTTTTTACCAAAAAGTTTTATTTTGGTTTCATCTGACCATATGACATTCTCCCAATCTTCTTCTGGATCATCCAAATGCTCTCTAGCAAACTTCAGACGGGCCTGGACATGTACTAGCTTAAGCAGGGGGACACGTCTGGCACTGCAGGATTTGAGTCCCTGGTGGCGTAGTGTGTTACTGATGGTAGGCTTTGTTACTTTGGTCCCAGCTCTCTGCAGGTCATTCACTAGGTCCCCCCGTGTGGTTCTGGGATTTTTGCTCACCGTTCTTGTGATCATTTTGACCTCACGGGGTGAGATCTTGCGTGGAGCCCCAGATCGAGGGAGATTATCAGTGGTCTTGTATGTCTTCCATTTCCTAATAATTGCTCCCACAGTTGATTTCTTCAAACCAAGCTGCTTACCTATTGCAGATTCAGTCTTCCCAGCCTGGTGCAGGTCTACAATTTTGTTTCTGGTGTCCTTTGACAGCTCTTTGGTCTTGGCCATAGTGGAGTTTGGAGTGTGACTGTTTGAGGTTGTGGACAGGTGTCTTTTATACTGATAACAAGTTCAAACAGGTGCCATTAATACAGGTAACGAGTGGAGGACAGAGGAGCCTCTTAAAGAAGAAGTTACAGGTCTGTGAGAGCCAGAAATCTTGCTTGTTTGTAGGTGACCAATACTTATTTTCCACCATAATTTGCAAATAAATTCATAAAAAATCCTACAATGTGATTTTCTGGATTTCTTTTCCTCATTTTGTCTGTCATAGTTGAAGTGTACCTATGATGAAAATTACAGGCCTCTCTCATCTTTTTAAGTCGGAGAACTTGCACAATTGGTGGCTTTCTAATTACTTTTTTGCCCCAATGTATACATTATCAAATCAAATCCAAATAAAATAAAATTGTATTGGTCACATACACAAGGTTAGCAGATGTTAATGTGAGTGTAGCGAAATGCTTGTGAGTCTAGTTCCGACAGTGCAGTAATATCTAACAAGTAATCTAACAATTCCCCAAAAACTGCCTAATACACACAAATCTAAAGGGGTGAATGAGAATATGTACATATAAGTATATGGATGAGCAATGGCTGAGCGGCATAGGCAAGGTTCAATAGATGGTATAAAATACAGTATTTACATATGATGTTATTAACATTATTAAGATTGCATTATTTAAATGTGATGATACATTTATTAAAGTGGCCAGTGATTGGGTCTCTGAGTTAGTGATGGCTGTTTAGCAGTCTGATGGCCTTGAGATAGAAGCTGTTTTTCAGTCTCTTGGTCCCAGCTTTGATGCACCTGTACTGACTTCGCCTTCCGGATGGTAGCGGTGTGAACAGGCAGTGGCTCGGGTGGTTGTTGTCCTTGATCTTTTTGGCCTTCCTGTGACATCGGGTGTTGTAGGTGTCATGGAGGGCAGGTAGTTTGCCCCCGGTGATGTGTTGTGCAGACCGCACTACCCTCTGGAGAGCCTTGTGGTTGAGGGCGGTGCAGTTGTCGTACCAGGCTGTGATACAGCTCGACAGGATGCTCTCGATTGTGCATCTGTAAAAGTTTGTCAGGGTTTTGCGTGACAAGACACATTTCTTCAGCCTCCTGTGATTGAAGAGGTGCTGTTGCGCCTTCTTCACCACACTGTCTGTGTGGGTGGACCATTTCAGTTTGTCTGTGATGTGTACGCTGAGGAACTTAAAACGTTCCACCTTCTCCATTGCTGTCGCTTTGATGTGGATAGGGGGGTGCTCCCTCTGCTGTTTCCTGAAGTCCAGGATCATCTCCTTTGTTTTAGTTAAAGTTGAGTGAGAGGTTGTTTTCCTGACACCACATTCCGAGAGCCTTCACCTCCTCCCTGTAGGCTGTCTCGTCGTTGTTGGCCCGCTACTGTTATGTTTTTTGCAATCTTGATGATTGAGTTGGAGGCGTGCATGGCCACACAGTCGTGGGTGAACAGGGAGTACAGGAGGGGGCTGAGCACGCACCCTTGTGGGGCCCCAGTGTTGAGGGTCAGCGAAGTGGAAATGTTGTTTCCTACCTTCCCCACCTGGGGGCGGCCCATCAGAAAGTCCAGGACCCAAATGCACAGGGCGGGGTTGAGACCCAGGGCCTCCAGCTTGATGATGAGCTTGGAGGGTACTATGGTGTTGAATGCTGAGCTGTAGTCAATGAACAGCATTCTTACATAGGTATTCCTCTTGTCCAGATGGGATAGGGCAGTGTGCAGTGTGATAGTTGTTGCATCGTCTGTGGACTTGTTGGGGCGGTATGCAAACTGAAGTGGGTCTAGGGTGGCCGGTAAGGTGGCGGTGATATGATCCTTGACTAGCCTCTCAAAGCACTTCATGATGACAGAAGTGAGTGCTACGGGGCGGTATTCATTTAGTTCAGTTATCTTTGCCTTCTTGGGTACAGGAACAATGGTGGCCATCTTGAAGCATGTGGGGACAGGAGACTGGGATAGGGATTGATTGAATATATCCGTAAACACACCAGCCAGCTAGTCTGCGCATGCTCTGAGGACACGGCTAAGGATGGCGTCTGGACGGTCAGCCTTGCGAGGGTTAACACGTTTAAATGTTTTACTCATGTCGGCCACGGAGAAGGAGCGGGAGGGATCGCAGTCCTTGTTAGCGGGCCGCGACGGTAGCACTGTATTATCCTCAAAGGGGGCAAAGAAGGTGTTTAGTTTGTCTGGAAGCGTGACGTCGGTGTCCGTGACGGGTCTGGTTTTCTTTTTGTAGTCCGTGAATTCCTGTAGACTCTGCCACCAACGTCTCGTGTCTGAGCCGTTCAATTGCGACTCCACTTTGTCCCTGTACCGGTATTTCACTTGTTTGATTGCCTTGCGGAGGGAATAACTACACTGTTTATATTCAGCCATATTCTCTGACCTCTTTCCGTGGTTAAATGCGGTGGTTTGCACTTTCAGTATGGTGATTGGAGAGGAGAGTGGAGAGGAGGTGGAGAGGAGGGGAGAGGAAGGGAGATGAGAGAAGAGGAGGGGAGGACGGGAAAAGAGAGGAGGGAGAGGAGATGAATTTCAAAGAATCACAATCACAGGCAAAGTTGGCGGAGAGTGTTAGGGCCGTACTGTGGAACAGAGGCAGAAGTTTAATGTGCCTTTAAAATAGGATTGCGGGGATTATATCTGCCTTCTATTGATCTTGGCCATCTGTGAGTGCAGATGGATAGGAGATTCAGAGTTTATTAGTAGAGTGTTATTAAAGACACTGTGCCAATGAAACCCTTGATCCACAGGAAACATACTGTATGACTGCCTCTTCTCTTAGTTTCTCTTTTCTTGTTCTATGTTCTCTTTCCGCTCTTCTCTTCTCCTCTCCTCTACTCTTGGCAGTAAGCACTAGAAGGAAAAGGAGCCAGGTGAGTTCCTAGCTTAGGTCTGATTACAGTGTAGATTCTAGAGAGAGGCAGCAAGCACATGTTACTGCTTGCTGAGTAGCGATATGTTAGCAGGGGGCTTCTCTCTCTGCCTCTCTACCTCTTTGCCATGGCTGGAGCGGCATCGTACACTGCTGGAATACCAATGAATACCAATACTGCTACGGTCCACTCTCCTTTGGCCCTCTCTCTATATCTGAACGCTATACTTACAGGCTTGGCACAAGGCCCCATCTTCCTGGAAATAAAATGGATCCGGTCATGTGTGCCAGACGTGATTGGACCGTGCCAAGTGCCAAGGCTCTCTGGTTATATGGGGGAGCTGGAGTTAAAAGCTGATATGGGTCCCTTGATGTTGTGTACACACACACTGTGTGGATCCCCACACTAGCATGCACGAATGAACAAACACACACTTGCACTCACACACACACACGGACCCTTTTCGCCCTGCTGGTAGACCAGATTTCCCTGTAGCCGGCACGTCTGTCGTTGGCCGGGCCATTCAAATAGGAGCCGAGCTGCCGATACGGGCCAGAGAAACACCGGCTGTGGCGTTGCCATGGTGACAGCCTGCCCGTTGGGCGTGGGCTTTGCCATAGTGTGTATCTGCGTGTCAGTGAGCATGCTCCTACATGCACATGTGCTCTCCCTTCTCCTCTACCCTAATGTATATTTAAACGAAAAGGACAATCCTTATCGACTATCTGTTAACATCGTTTTCGCTGTGTTGATTACCTGTGATTGTTCTGCAGTGTTGTAATACACACTAATGAGCAACAGAATTCACACAGTAATGTTATTTTGTCCATAAAGCTGTGGATTTTCTCTAGCTGCTGGCGTGCACTCTATTGAATACAGCCAGCCATGGCATGGCACACAGAGAGGCAGACTACCGGCAGTAGCCGCGTAGAACTCTAACTACCCAACTACCCTGCTTTTTCTGTCTAATCTCTCTCAACATCTCTCTCTTCTTCAGATTGGAATGTACTGTGTTTGATGTAGGGAACTGATAATGGGGTTTGTGAAGAGGGCTGATATTGGGCTTCTGATATGTTGGGTTAGAGGTTGTATTGGGTCACTGAGTGTTATGTGGATATTGTATATTTTTGGTGCAGACATTTGGGATATAGGGCTGTATTGGATTGGAAAGTTGTGTGGAGATGTTGTGTGTTTGGTGGAGAGTTGTGAGTCACAGACAGAATGGACATGATTAATGATCAGTCCAGTGGGCTTTTCAGGGAAGGAACTCTTCAACTCATCAGCGGAGAGCTATGGAGAGTGGACTAGGGATGTTCCAGCCCTACAATCCTTCCTTTAATCCTTCAGAAAACACCCCAGTCTCAACCCTCCAGCCCTCCATTATTTTATTCCTTCCTTGTCACGGCCATTTAAAGGAGTGGACCAAGGTGCAGCGATTGGAATACATCTTTTAATTCCACAAAGAACACTTAACAAACTAACAAAATAACAACCAAAACGTGACGCCAACGTAGTGCTCACAGGCAACTAAACATGGACAACTACCCACCAAATCAACATGGAAATTGGTAAGCTAAATAGGCTCCCCAATCATAGACAACGATAAACAGCTGTCTCTGATTTTGAACCCACTTGGGCCACCATAAACCTACAACCCCTAGACAATACAAAATCCCCATAGATAACAAAAACCCATAGACAAGACAAAATCCCCTAGACAAGTCAAAAACCCCTAGACAATACATAAACTAAACAAACCACCCCTTGTCACACCCTGACCTAACCAAATAATAAAGAAAGCAAATATAACTAAAGTCAGGGCGTGACATTCCTAAATGTTCTCTGTCCAGTGAGAGATTGGCAGGTGCTGACAGAGTGGGGCAGAGGTCCAGGAGACACACCCCTACCCAGAGGACCCTCATCCTCCATAGGACCCCGCAAATTATGTCATGATGTCATCACCGTGACTTTTAAACGATCAATTCCCATAAAAAAAGTTGCTCTGACTCCGAGGATGTGTGGTGTTTCTGTTGTGATGAAAAGATTATATCTCAAAGGCACTTTCTGCTTTGAGCAATTGCATTGTCCTTCTTTACAGTTAATTCTCTTTGAAGTTCTTCAGAAAATGATAAACACCTGGTTTTGAAAAATAAAAAGCTCATTACTTGCCTTCCTGATTCGCAAATGAACAATGGCAGAGAGGAGAGTGAATACAAATGAGCTCCGCTCTTGATTGACTTGACCTTTTGGTATTTTGCTGTTTCCGCCACATTTTGTCATCATCTTTGGCAAACATATTAATTTAGCTTACTCAACTTCAAAGTCTTATAGACTGACCACACCATCGCGTGCGCGAGCGTTGCCAAATAAATGTAGAAATATATGTTATTCAATTATTGCACCCACACTGCTCGCACGCGTCAACGAGCGTCAGCGGTGCCAAGGGCTAAAATAGAACTCCTTTCTATTTCTGACGCAGATCGCGCTGCAAGTTCTGCCTCTCCCATCTCCTCATTGGTTTATAGAAGCAGGTACCCACGTGCCATCTGCTCATTGGTTATACCCACGTGGGTGATTAAAAGACTAACTGTGTTGCCGGTCGGTGTAGTAATACAATGAAAGTTTAGATGCCAATCACCATATAAGTTCAAAGATGAAAAAGCCTGGAAGGAGGAGAGATGACTAGAAACGATTCGGTTGACCGTTTTATGTGTAGATTAATTGTCGGAGCAGAGGACCTTGTGCATTTCAGGTAAAATAACAACTCAATGTTTATATCCCAGGACAAATTAGCCAGCAACAGCAAGCTAGCTAAATAGGACAAATTAGCTAGCAAGTACAAGCTAACTAGCTAACTTGCCATAAATGTTTAATGCTTTTCGACCTGTTCCCAAATTAATGTAATTGGTTCAGAGTTTGTTTTGATATTTTAACCTGCGTTTCGTGATCGCCTTTGGTGTGGGGGGGCAAAATAAATGTATGCACGATGGCGCACGATGGCACACGCGCGCAGCCGGTTTGGGTTCCGTGTCATAGCTACAAGGAAGAGGGTCTTACGTGTGTGTGCGTCTGTATGTGTGTGTGTGTGTGTGTGTGTGTGTGTGGGCATGATTCTATACACTGAACTTCATCCCATGTGATAGATGGGGTGTGGGGTTAAAGTGTGTTTGGGGTGATAACAGTTACTCTTAAGGAACATTAAATATGACTTCTCTCCTTCTGACCTTCTCTGAATGTCAATCTGTCTATGTCTACTGGCCAATATTGAGAAGTGATGGCTCTTACCTAAGACCAGGGAAACTCTGGGGCCTAGTTGTAACTTATAACTAGGACAACAACAAACAAAATAGATCCTGATCAGTTCAGGAAAAACTCCAGGCCCTACCCTTACCATATCACCGTTGGGTTTGCCTTATCAGTGTCAGTCACCCCATATCCACCAGGTATATCTGCTTCAAATACGTAAATCATGTCAGATATGACTCACCTATTTTATTTTACACTTATATAAAACCAACTTTATCACACATCAGATTGGCCATATTTAAACCGGTACCGATGCTCAGACTGAAACTAACAGGACCCTGAACAGCTTCTACCCATAAGACTGCTAAATAGTTAGTCTGGGTAGCTATTTGGTTAACTATTTAACTATCTACATTGACCCTTTTTGCACAAACTTTTTTGTCTCATCACATACGCTGCTGCTACTGTTTATTATCTGTCACTTTATTCTTTGTTATATGTACATATCTACCTCAATTACCTCGTACCACTGCACATTGACTCGGTACTGGTACACCGTGTATATAGCCAAGTTATTGTTACTCATTGTGTATTTATTATAACTTTTAATTATTAAGTGTTTTACTTCTTTTTCTTATTCTGCATTGTTGGGAAGGGCCCGTAAGTAAGCATTTCACTGTTAGTCTACACCTGTTGTTTACGAAGCATGTGACAAATACAATTTGATATGATATGAGAACCTGGGGATTATTGTGTGATATAACTCCCAATGTCTCGGGCCGGTAACAGCCCTTAGGAGGAAGTTATCACACAATAATCCCCAGGTTCGAGGGTAATTTGTAACGGGCGCAGCGTTCTTTGAGTTCCACATAATTTATTAACGAAGTGAAACTTTAGAAAAGATGAAACAATAAAGAAAACAACGACCGAACAGCTTCGTTGTGCAAACTCCCTGCACACAAACAAAGAACAAGATCCCACACAGAAAGAGGGAAAAGGGCAGCCTAAGTATGATCCCCAATCAGAGACAACGATAGACAGCTGCCTCTGATTGGGAACCACACTCGGCCAGAAACAAAGAAATACAAAACCTAGAAGTACAGAACATAGAATGTCCACCCAAATCACACCCTGACCAAATCCAAAATAGAGACATAAAAGCTCTAAGGTCAGAGCGTGACATAATTTGCTTTTATAAAACGGTTGCCAACATTTAAACAATTACTAACAACATGTTTTCATTAAAAACTTTATTTTAATTAGTACATTTGTTTTATTGCATCCTTCCACCAGACAATATAGTCCTGGCAAAAGCCAGTTGTTAGTTCTAAGGTTCTGAAGTTGCTAACCAAACAGGCTGGTCGTTCATTCCACATTTCTATGCTAAACAAATCATTGGCATGTAGCTAGCTAGCTAGCTATTTAGCAGAATTCCAATTATGATGAGAGACAAGAACAATCATTTAATAAATCATTTCTGAATAGTTAACAAGAACTTCAGCAGATAATGATTTGATAAATAATGTATAAATAGCCAGAAACCAACTGATTGTCAAGTCAATAATAAAATGATGGAGGATAACTCGGCTAACGTTATTTCTCATTTGCTAGCTAGCTAGGCAACTAATGGAAAGCTAACACACAATCACATCAAGTAGCTGAAATGACAGCAAACTATGTGCATTTTCATTTGTTTTACCTTCGTTTCTATATTTACATTTATTTGGATATATCCATTATAATGATCCTGATAAATGAATTTGCCTGGCTCAGAGAAGCTGTCAATCTCTTCAGGTTCATATGGCACGGTGGAGATAAAATAAAAATACAACATGTTGCACTGGTCAGATAGGCACACAGCGAGGCTTATATTAACCCCCACTGTACCAAACCAAATACTGGGCTAGTAGCATGGGGAAATGTTGTCTTGGCACCTTTTTCTGCTTAAATTGACTGGCTGGGCTGTGGGACAGTAGATGCGTATTGATAAATCTAATAGAACTGTTAACAGGCATTACCTGTGGGGATTGTGGTGCTATAACTCCCTGCTATCAACCAATCAGCATCCAGGATCCAAACAACCCGTTTTATAAAATCCATCTAATCCATTGCCAAAGGTGTTCATGGGTTGCCATTTCCTTTTATCATATGCAAGCAGACAAACACGCAGACACGCACGCACACACACACACACACACACACACACACACACACACACACACACACACACACACACACACACACACACACACACACACACACACACACACACACACACACACACACATACGTTTGTTTTACTATCCTTGTGGGGACCCCAATTTTATTTCTTCCTAACCCTTAACTTAACCTAACCGTAACCCCAACCCTCTAAGCCTAACTCCTAACTGTAACCCCTAATTGTAACCTTAACCCTAACCCCTAACACTAATTGTAACCCTAACCTTAACTGTAACCCCCAACCTAACCCCTAAGCCTAAATAGCATTTAGCAAAATGTCTCCACTTTTCCTTCTTTCACTATCCTTGTAAAGATATTTGGTACCCACAAGGATTACAAAACCAAGGTGCAAATAATGTACAATCCAGGTTTGCAAAGCGCTTAGAGACTTAAATTTGCTAAAATGTCTAAAAACATGTTTTCACTTTGTCATTATAGTGTATTGTGTGTAGATGGGTGAGAGAAAAAAACAATTTAATCAATCTGAATTCAGTCTGTAACACAGCAAAATGTAGAATAAGTCAAAGGGTATGAATACTTTGTGAAGGCCCTGTATAGTTTGATCTTGTATAGTTGTGTTCTTATGCCAGGTTATTGCTGGCAAGTTGTTGGGACTGAGCTACTCCTTCATTAAATCAATTAGATTCAGACTTGTTCTCAGTCTAGCCATGTGTCATGATAAAAGGAACTATAGCGCTTCAATTCATTTATTGGTTTTGTGGTGTAGACACAGACAGATCAAGGTGGAACTGTGCTCTCTGCTGGTGAATGAGACAGTATAAGACATCTGCTCTGGTCACCACGCTGACTGTGACATCAGGCCATGGCTGTCCGATAGTCATCAGTGGTCAGTGAACCACTATGTCAACCCTCTGACTTAGCACCTCTGTCTGTCAGAGAGAGAGGGAGAGACAGAGGTGAAAGAGAGGGATAGAGGCAGAGAGAGAGAGAGAGAGAGAGGGAGAGACAGAGGTGAAAGAGAGGGATAGAGGCAGAGCAAGATGATGTCTATGATAACACCATGCGGTTCAAAGGTTCAGACAGGGCAAAGGGGAAGAAAAGAGAGAGAAGATGGAACAAGACAGAAAAAAGTGAGAAGAGAAGCATGCAGACGGAAAGAAAAGAGAGTGAGTCAAGGACAGGAATGCGAGACAAAATAAGACAGATATACAGATACAGTATGTTGCAAAAGACAGGGCCTCAAAAGAGGCCACTTAAAACAGGATAATATTGTGTTTTCAGTTCAGTGCTGGGTTCCCCCCTCACTGGGAAGACTAATTACCGGTTGATCTAATACTTTATCTCCATGTGTTCCTGAAAACCCACACCCTCGACAAGTGATGCATCTCTACGCCCCACTCCTCTACTGCTTTATCCCAGCACTGACTGCACTGTGGGTTGTCCTTTTGAAGAACACCCGTCATCCTCCAACCCAAATATGAATGAATCAGTGAGGAGTGTGGGCCGCTTGCCAACCGCTGTGAGGCGGACCCAACCAACCAAGGCAGTCAGCTGACAGTCAGCCCTCTGCTGCTCCACTGTGAGCTTTAGAACGAGGCCTCTGAGGTTTTTGCATCATTGCGTTTCATTTATTTCTTTCAGCGTATTTTTTTTCACACTATCTCTCTCTTGCTCTGCTTTTCATATCTCTCTCCCTATTCATCTCTCTCTCTCTCTCTCTCTTTGTCTCTGTCTCTCTCTCTCTCTCTCTGACAGCCCTGTGCAGCAGAGCAGCTAGTGGTTAATTATTGGCTTTAATGTGGTAGCTAGCTTCATGCACATAATATGCAAGGCAGAGAAAGGCTCAGCTCCATCGCAGAGCAGAGTGAAGCAGACAGAGGTGGTCGTTCGCTTTCATTATGTGTGTGTGTGTGCTGACCCCATCATCTTGGCAGGTGGACCAGGAGGAGAATTGAATTAATCCACGTCCCATTGAACAGACGGCAGACAATTGGCATAAAATGTGGAAGTAGAATCTCATTTAACAGGGCCAGTGCTGCCTGTGTGTGTGTGTGTGTGTGTGTGTGTGTGTGTGTGTGTGTGTGTGTGTGTGTGTGTGTGTGTGTGTGTGTGTGTGTGTGTGTGTGTGTGTGTGTGTGTGTGTGTGTGTGTGTGTGTGTGTGTGTGTGTGTGTGTGTGTGTGTGTGTGTGTGCCTGCGTGTGTGTGTGTGTGTATGTGTGCCTGCGTGTCTGTGTCCATGTATGTGTGTTATCCATGTGTATTATCCACTCGGGATCCCGAGGGCGCAGCGGTCTAAGGCACTGCATCTCAGTGCAAGAGGCGTCACTACAGTCCCTGGTTCGAATCCAGGCTGTATCACATCCGGCTGTGATTGGAAGTCCCATAGGGTGGTGCACAATTTGCCCAGCATTGTCCGGGTTTGGCCGGGGTAGGCTGTAATTGTAAATAAGAATGTGTTCTTAGCTGACTTGCCTAGTTAAATAAAGGTTCAATAAAGAACCATTTAATTTAATATGTGCTCTAGGTCTACTGAAGATGATGACAATCTTTTTCCCCTCATCCTCCTACTAATTATTTTGGATCTGTGCGATAACTGTTAAATACACTGAAGTCCTTGGTTCTATAAAAGGGTTATTGGTTTCTAAAGAGATAGTCCAGCTGGGATGTGTAATTCCCATAAGGCCAGTCTGATTGTTACGCGCTTCCACACTCCTGTTTATAGTATTGTAATGACCTGACTAGATCATAAATGAACAATTGTCCAGACATAGGCTTGAGTTTGCGAATTGACGGTTTATTAAACCAACTTTACACAGGCTACTGTTTGGCCGTAGCCCACGCCAAATAAATGACAGATAATCCACAAGCCAATCGTGACCTTCTCTTGTGAAGCCCAGACGTAAAGAGAGAGAACAAAGGCTAAACCTGGTCTTAACTTCCAATGCTCCACCCCCCTGCCCAACCCCCTCCACGCCACTCCGCCAACCGCCAGGATGCCCGGCATCAGAACATTCCAGGCATTCCCGTGATTGGCAGATAGCAGGTTGATTGACATGTCGGACCCCGCGAACACTGGGTACTGGTCAGTACAACACAACCACCTCCTAGCCTAACACATAACACACAGCTGTCTGTGCGGGTCGCTACACAGCCCCCCCACCACAAAGTCCCTCGTCCCCGAGGGAACAAACAAAGTCTCTGAAGCGACCCGGAGGTCTCCTTTGCCTGCGTGGCCGTGATGGTCGCAGAGTGCCCCTCTGGGAACCAGGGGATGAAGGCAGGGATATGGGGGACAAGGAAGCGGGAACGGGTAATACAGTCCGTGGCTCTGGGGAACCACACGGTGACACAGGGGGGGAGACAGGGGGAGTGGGCTGTCTGGAGCCTTGTCTGCGGCACCTGGGGGTGGGTGCCTGGAGAATGTCATTGCCAGAGATGGGAATTGTGGGGGTTCCTGGGGTTTGGGGAGAAGAGGCCCCTCTGTATGGGGCTAACCTGTCCCGGTGCAGTGCCACCTTTCTCCCCCTGGGAGGAAGCTGCACCCGGTAAACAACCTCCCCTACCCTCTCCAGGACACTGCAGGGTCCCACCCAGTGACTGTCCAACTTGGGGCATCTGCCTTTTTTCCTTAGGGGGCTGTAGACCCAGACCAGCTCCCCAGCCACAAAGTGCCTTCCCCGGGTGTGCAGGTCATAGTTCCTTTTCTGCCTCACACCTGCATTCACCAGCTGCTCTCTGGCGAAGGTGTGGGCTGTCTCCAGGCGGTCCTGGAGTCTCCGGGCATACTCCGGCCCCGGGGGAACATGAGGGCTATCCAGGGGCTGACCAAACGCCATCTCCGCAGGGGTGCGGATCTCTCTCCCCAGCATGAGGAGGGCAGGAGTGCAGGAGGTGGAGTCTTGGACAGCGGAGCGGCATGCCATGAGGACCATAGGCAGGTGCTTGTCCCAGTCACGCTGGTGTTTGGCAGAGACGATGGCCAGCTGCTGTCCAAGCGTTTTGTTGAAGCGCTCCACAAGGCCATCACTTTGAGGATGGAGAGGAGTAGTGCGGGTCTTGTGCATACCCAGCCTCTCACACATGGTGGCGAACACACGGGACTCAAAGTTTCTGCCTTGGTCGCTGTGGATGGACTCTGCAGCTCCAAACCTGCTGAACATCCCCGCTGTCAGGGCGTCGACGATGGTCTCTGCCTCCTGGTCAGGCAGAGCATAGGCCTCGGGCCATTTTGTGAAATAGTCCATGGCCGTGAGCACCCAGCGGTTTCCACTGTCTGTGGTGGGGAACGGCCCAACTACATCCACTCCCACCCTCTCCATGGGAGCCCCCACTGGGAACTGTTGGAGCTGAGCATGAGAGCGGCCTGGGGGGCCCTTTCTCGCTGTGCAGTTGTCACAGCGGCGACAAAAGTCCTCCACGTCCCTCTTGTGCTGCCCCCAGTAGAAGCCCTGACAGAGACGGCGCAGTGTTTTTGTGACCCCAAAGTGTCCAGTCCCCACCCCCCCATGAGTACTCTGGAGCACAGCCTCCCGCAATGCTTTTGGGACCACCACCTGCCACCTCTCCTCTCCCGTAGCTGACTCCTTCCATGCCCGCTGTAGCACGCCATCAGCCAGCCGCAGTCTCTCAAACTTCGACCACAACCCTTTGGTCGCGAGTGAGAGCGCTGTCACCTCTTCCCATGGTGGCCTCACCTGCGCCTCTACCCACTGTAGCACTGGCTGTAGGTCTGTGTCCCGTCCCTGCTGCTGCCGCCATTCAGCCACGTCGACAGTCTGCAGCTCACGGCAGACAGGCCCGCTCGCCCGACACACTGTGGCACAGACCCCCTCCTCTGCACACAGCTCTCTCTCCCGTCCCTCTCTCCGTTCACAGTGGCGGCAGCCGTCTGCAGTACAGGGCCGACGGGACATGGCGTCGGCGTTGGAGTGGCGTGCCCCTGCCCTGTGCACCACCGTGAAGTCATACGGCTGAAGCTCCTCCAACCAGCGTGCCACCTGCCCCTCTGGCTCTCTGAACGACATGAGCCACTGGAGAGCAGAGTGGTCAGTCCTTACAGTAAAGGGCAGACCACCCAGGTAGTACTTGAAGTGTTTGACGGAAGCCACAACAGCCAAGAGCTCCCGCCGGGTGACACAGTAGCGGCGCTCATGTTTGTCAAATGTTTTGCTGAAGTACGCCACCACTCTCTCCCCCTCTGGCCCCATCTGGGCCAGCACCCCACCCATGCCCACATTGCTCGCGTCTGTGTCCAGGATAAAGGGCAAGGTGAGGTCAGGGGGGGCGAGCACGGGGGCCTCGATCAGTGCACGTTTGAGGGTGTTGAATGCCTCCTCACACTCCACTGTCCAAGTGAAAGCCTTGTCCTTCGGCAGCAGGCGGTTCAGTGGAGCAGCAACGCTTGAGAAGCCCCGTACAAACCTCCTGTAGTACGAGGCCAGGCCCAGGAAGCTCTTCAGCTGACGCTGGTCGGTGGGGGTGGGCCAGTCTCTGACAGCCCCTACCTTGTCCTCCATGGTGCTGATCCCCTCCTTCCCCACTCGGTGGCCCAAGAAGGACACCTCTCTCCTCATGAAGTGGCACTTCTCGGGGTGGAGCTTCAGACCTGCGGCAGCCACCCTCTCCAGCACACGCCGTAGCGCCCCCAGGGCTGACTGGAAGGAGCTGCCATGGGCCAGGATGTCATCGAGGTATACCAGACACTGCTGTCGGGGGATGCCATCCAGCACCCTGTCCATCAAACGCTCAAAAGTAGCTGGAGCGTTGCACAGGCCAAAGCACAGGACCTTGAACTGCCAGTGTCCTCTGTTAGTGGAGAACGCAGTTTTGCTCTGGCCTCTGGGGAGAGGGGCACCTGCCAGTAGCCACTGCGGAGGTCTAGTGAGGAGAACCAGGAGGACCCCCTAACCAGGTCCAGCGACTCATCGATACGTGGTATGGGGTATGAGTCCTTCCTAGTTACCTCATTCAGCCGCCTGTAGTCCGCACAGAACCTCAGCTTGCCCCCCTTCTTCGGAACCATGACGACTGGCGCCGCCCAGGGGCTGTCTGAGGGCTCAATGAAGTCTGCCCGCTGCATCTCCAACACAGCCTTGTCTGCCGCCTCCTGGCGTGCCAGCGGGATACGGCGGGGACGCATCTTGATGGGTCGAGCGTCACCTGTGTCGATCTCATGCTGCACCAGATGAGTCTGACCCACCTCTTCCTCACTCAGCGCAAAGCTGTCTCTGAATTCAAACAGCAACTGCCACAACCGTTCCTGCTGCTCGGGGTCAAGACCAACACAGTTCCTCCCCCATATCTCCCTCACTGCAGACAGTGTCCTCTCCTCTCCCATCTGGGGTAGCTGGGCTGGGGGGGCGCGGCCCGGGCTCACAGAGGGCTGTGTCATGGAGGTAGCTGGGGGAATGTAACACACCGCCGTAGGTGACAGGGGGACTGGGGAAAAGTCACACACAGCTGTGGGGGAGGGGGGGCAGCCATGAGTCTCTGCTGCTTTAACTGTTGGAGTAAAGGGTTTGTTGGGTTGAGTGAATGTGACATTAGGGGGGGCCATGGTGACCTCCGGCCCTCCCTGGAAGCTCAGTGTGCCCCTATTTAGGTCTAACTGGCAGCCTGTGCTCCTAAGAAAGTCCAACCCCAGGATACAAGGGTCCTGCACAGCCGCCACCCACACAGGATGACGCACAGTCCTGCCCCCTACTGTCAGAGTCATTATTCCCTTCCCTTTCATGGGTGCCAGCTCACCTGTGACTGTGCGGAGCTGCACAGTTGTAGGCTCACACTGCGTCCAACCTGGCACAATATCTGGCCTCACCAGGGTTACTGTGGACCCAGTGTCCACCAGGGCGGAGCAGGGCACCCCCTCCACAGTGACAGGGACATGACAAAAGTCCCCAACACAGGTCCGGCCCACCACAACAACAGGCTCCATCCGCTTGCCCTCGTCTGCTTCTGGGGGAAGTGGAGCCTTGCTTCCCCGTCTGTGCCGGTGGGCTCCTCCTGAAGAAGATGGTGGTTGGGATAGAAAGCCAGGGGTCCGCACTACCCGGTCTATGCGGACCCCGAGCCGTTTCCCTGAGCTCTGGGGGACATGGGGCAATCTCGGCGCAGATGGCCTGGCTGGCCACAACCCCAGCAGACCCTGGGACCAGGGCGTGTGTTTTGTGCCGCCTGTAGCGACACAGCACGAATGAGTTCTGTCATTTCAGCCACCCATGCAGGCTTTTCCGGCTCCGGGCTGCTCTGCCCCCCAGCTCGCACAGAGGGTCTGTCTCCCTGCACCCCCACCAAAGCCCCAGCTGAAGCCCCAGCCCACACCAGCTCCCTCTCCAAAGCCATCTCCAAGGCTGTCTGCAATGACTCAGGATGAGCCAGCTGGGTCCGTATGCGCAGCTCCGTAGGAGAGAGCGCCTGTATGAACTGGTCCCGTGCTAGCTCGCTCTGCACGGAGGGGGGCATGTGAGCATATGCCCGCCGAGAGAGGCTCTCAATGTCATTAGCTAGCACCCGTAGAGGCTCTCCAGGCTGCCTGTGTCTATTACTCAGTTCGGAGCGCAGTAGCCCGGGCTGTACACACTGTCCATAGCGCCTCCTCAGTGCTCCCACTAAAGCACCATAATCATGTCTGTCCTCGGGGCTAATCAATATCAAACAGGCCAGAGCTTCATCCGTGAGGCATAAAGCCAACTGCAGTGCCCTTTCTTCATCCGACCACCCCCTAAAATGAGCTAACAGTTCAAACTGAGCATGAAAAGCTTCCCAATCCGCCTTACCGGAATACTTCGGGGTCTTAACAGATACGGACGCAGCCGGGAACTGGGCGCCGCCATGTTTGTTTACATCCTGAGCCCCAGATTCCTCGTCCCGCCGCGTCGACGTCACCCCTTCGGTCCGCCCACCAGAATCCGCGCGAAACACAGTCGACGAAGCACTCATGCCCGCTTCAGCCGCCATCACTCTAACGTCCTCCCTCAAGCGGCCTCTGGGCTCCGACGCCCTGGCGATCTCCTCAGCCAGAACCTCCGACGTCCATGCACACGCACCTCTTTGGCTATAATCGTCCCCTACCTCCACCTTCACTTTCGGATTCCCTCAAAGCATTTTCAACCACCGTTCTCACCTACGGTAGCTAGTCACATAAGTCAGCTAGCTAGCTAACTTTTATCAACGTTTTTACTTCTGACACCAATGTAATGACCTGACTAGATCATAAATGAACAATTGTCCAGACATAGGCTTGAGTTTGCGAATTGACGGTTTATTAAACCAACTTTACACAGGCTACTGTTTGGCCGTAGCCCACGCCAAATAAATGACAGATAACCCACAAGCCAATCGTGACCTTCTCTTGTGAAGCCCAGACGTAAAGAGAGAGAACAAAGGCTAAACCTGGTCTTAACTTCCAATGCTCCATCCCCCTGCCCAACCCCCTCCACGCCACTCCGCCAACCGCCAGGATGCCCGGCATCAGAACATTCCAGGCATTCCCGTGATTGGCAGATAGCAGGTTGATTGACATGTCGGACCCCGCGAACACTGGGTACTGGTCAGTACAACACAACCACCTCCTAGCCTAACACATAACACACAGCTGTCTGTGCGGGTCGCTACAGTATATTCACCAGATTGAACCATTCAGTGTGGAAGCCAATGCACCATAATGCTTTTAGTTCTATGGGTATGCTTTCCCCATGCCTCCACATAGCCTACACCAGTGGTTCTCAAACGTTTTAACCCGTGACTTCCAAAAAAAGAGTGGCTCAAAGCTCGTGACCCCTCGCACACGCACATGAATGCGTGCACAATCGCTGCGCAAATGTGGCCTGTTGTTACAGCCATAAACAGTGATGCATTTTCTAAACGAAAGATATAGAAATAAACATTGTTTTACATCTGCATTTTGAGCAGAAAGTTATTCATGTTAGTAGTCAATATCAACTAGAGATATCATGTCACTTCTCTGGAGTACAGAGCAAGCAGGACTGTATGGCCAATCTGTATGCAGCGGCGGTTACAGGATCGGATGGAAAGCACTTCTGTTTGTAGCCTTTTTCTTCCTCACAAATATTGTAATACATTTGTCAGAAATGTTACACCTTCATCCCATAAGTAGGCCTTATTGAAGGCAGTGCAATGTTACAGCTATATTTAACCTATAGCCACAGTAGCCACCCAAACTAGGCCTATCTGAAATCTGAAAATGATCAAACAAAATCTCCAGGTAGCTTATTGTTCTGGCAATGATGTGTCCTTTAGCAGATTTCTGAATTGTATTTTCTATGGATAATATAACCGTACTCTGTTTTTGCCAGGCAGATCAGGAGAACATTTTAAAAGTGCTTTCTGATAACTAATCTGGATTAGTGGCCTGACTGCTGATGACTGGTCATTGGTCAAGAGTCAAGACACACAACTTTTTGGTTCTGAATCACAGATTATATGTTTTTGAGACTAGAATTTGGTGCAAACCATAGGCCTATGTTAGTAACCAGATTGAATAGGCAAAGAGAAATATAAATAATTTATATACATAGTAAATATTGACATTTTAATACTTATTTCTCCCATTCAGTTTCACACTTGCGACACCCAGGGGGTCGGGACCCCCAGTTTGAGAACCACTGGCCTACACTATATATATTTATTTAACCTTTATTTAACCAAGAAAATTCCCTTGAAGATAGAAACCTCTTTTGCGAGGGGTTTTCCTGGTAGTTTGTGGTGAGTGTGGCCAGTCCGTGTGTGTTTCTACTAGTTGGTGCTATGCTTGGTGGTTGTAGTGGTCTGTCTCTATGTGTTGTGTGACCAGTGTGTTAGCCTCCTGTGTGTCTGTAAGGAATTCTGCTGGAGCTGGGATACGTCTCCCTGTCAGAGGTATAACCACTGATCTATGGAATGTCTCCTTCTTTCTTTATGTCTGTCTCTCTCTCTCCCCCTCAATCTTTCTCTCTTTCCTTATCTTTATGTCTGTCTCTCTCTCTCTCTCCCCCTCAATCTTTCTCTCTTTCCTTATCTTTATGTCTGTCTATCTCTCTCCCCCTCAATCTTTCTCTCTTTCCTTATCTTTATGTCTGTCTCTCTCTCTCTCTCCCCCTAAATCTTTCTCTCTTTCCTTATCTTTATGTCTGTCTATCTCTCTCCCCCTCAATCTTTCTCTCTTTCCTTATCTTTATGTCTGTCTCTCTCTCTCTCTCCCCCTCAATCTTTCCCTCTTTCCTTATCTTTATGTCTCTCTCTCTCTCTCCACTTCAATCTTTCTCTCTTTCCTTATCTTTATGTCTGTCTCTCTCCCCCTCAATCTTTCTCTCTTTCCTTATCTTTATGTCTGTCTCTCTCCCCCTCAATCTTTCTCTCTTTCCTTATCTTTATGTCTGTCTCTCTCTCTCTCTCTCCACCTCAATCTTTCTCTCTTTCCTTATCTTTATGTCTGTCTATCTCCCCCTCAGTCTTTCTCTCTTTCCTTATCTTTATGTCTGTCTCTCTCCCCCTCAATCTTTCTCTCTTTCCTTATCTTTATGTCTGTCTATCTCCCCCTCAGTCTTTCTCTCTTTCCTTATCTTTATGTCTGTCTCTCTCTCTCCCCCTCAATATTTCTCTCTTTCCTTATCTTTGTCTGTCTCTCTCTCTCCCCCTCAATCTTTCTCTCTTTCCTTATCTTTATGTCTGTCTCTCTCTCTCTCTCCCCCTCAATCTTTCTCTCTTTCCTTATCTTTATGTCTGTCTTTCTCCCCCTCAATCTTTCTCTCTTTATCTTCATAAAGAGTAGGTCTTCCACTGTTACTTGAGTATGTGCAGTAAATCTATCTCATTCTCTCTTCCTTTCGCACTCTTCTTCTCTAATTATCTCTCTTTCTCTCACCCTCTCTCATATCCCTGGTCTAACAGCCCATTTGAGATGCCAGTAGAATGGGAGAGAGGACTCGTATTTTTTTTTAAATCTGCCTATTTAACTGCACCATAAACCAGATGCTCGCCTCAAAACCCTGCTTCTCTCTTCTTATATTAATGAAGCATAAAATATTTAATTCAATCTTAAAAGGCTGTTGATATAAAGGTCCAAAGGTTTCATCTGCCCCTCCGTTCTCTACCTTTGTTCAACATTCTTTCCCATTAAGTTCATTCTGAGAGGGTGTAGAGTGATGGTTCCTCACTCATACTGTAGTGGATAACTCTCAATTTGCCCTTATGCTGTGTTCCGTGTACTATTGTACTGATAGGGCTAGGAAGTATGTTGTGTTCCGTGTACTATTGTACTGGTAGGGCTAGGAGGTATGCTGTGTTCCGTGTACTATTCTACTGGTAGGGCTGGGAGGTATGTTGTGTTCTGTGTACTATTGTACTGGTAGGGCTAGGAGGTATGTTGTGTTCCGTGTACTATTGTACTTGTAGGGCTAGGAGGTATGCTGTGTTCCGTGTACTATTGTACTTGTAGGGCTAGGAGGTATGTTGTGTTCCGTGTACTATTGTACTGGTAGGGCTAGGAGGTATGCTGTGTTCCTTGTACTGGTAGGGCTGGGAGGTATGCTGTGTTCCGTGTACTATTGTACTGGTAGGGCTAGGAGGTATGCTGTGTTCCGTGTACTATTGTACTGGTAGGGCTAGGAGGTATGCTGTGTTCCGTGTATTATTGTACTGGTAGGGCTAGAAGGTATGCTGTGTTCCGTGTACTATTGTACTGGTAGGGCTGGGAGGTATGCTGTGTTCCGTGTACTATTGTACTGGTAGGGCTAGGAGGTATGCTGTGTTCTGTGTACTATTGTACTGGTAGGGCTAGGAGGTATGCTGTGTTCCATGTACTGGTAGGGCAAGGAGGTATGTTGTGTTCTGTGTACTATTGTACTTGTAGGGCTAGGAGGTATGCTGTGTTCCGTGTACTATTGTGCTGGTAGGGCTAGGAGGTATGCTGTGTTCCATGTACTGGTAGGGCTAGGAGGTATGTTGTGTTCTGTGTACTATTGTACTAGTAGGGCTAGGAGGTATGCAGTGTTCCGTGTACTATTGTACTTTTAGGGCTAGGAGGTGTGCTGTGTTCCGTGTACTATTGTACTGGTAGGGCCAGGAGGTATGCTGTGTTCCGTGTACTATTGTGCTGGTAGGACTAGGAGGTATGTTGTGTTCCGTGTACTATTGTACTGGTAGGGCAAGGAGGTATTCTGTGTTCCGTGTACTATTGTACTGGTAGGGCTGGGAGGTATGCTGTGTTCCGTGTACTATTGTGCTGGTAGGGCTAGGAGGTATGTTGTGTTCCGTGTACTATTGTGCCGGTAGGGCTAGGAGGTATGTTGTGTTCCGTGTACTATTGTACTGGTAGGGCTAGGAGGTATTCTGTGTTCCGTGTACTATTGTACTGGTAGGGCTGGGAGGTTTGCTGTGTTCCGTGTACTATTGTACTGGTAGGGCTAGGAGGTATGCTGTGTTTTGTGTACTATTGTACTGGTAGGGCTAGGAGGTAGACCTTTTCTGTCTATGAGACCTGCTTCTGGGCTATAGTTTAGGCCTCTAGGGCTCAGTTTTCCTGGCAAGGTTACATGATCAGGTAAAACTCCTGCCCCTATATAGGAGCTTTGCTTCAGTAGGTTTCAATGGCATATCTTGATAGAGGTCCTGGTTGCTTTGTTGGTATGGAGGACCGATCCTCAGTCCTACTTTACATGTTCTAGTCCAAGGGTAGGCATTTAGATTCAGCCGAGGGCCGATTTCTGTTGTATCGGATGGTCGGGGGGCCGGAACATAATAATAGTAATTTGTGCACTGCAAATTGACCACAACTAAGCCCAAAAATGAGATTGTATTTTAAAAGAACCATAATTTAATACCTTGATTACATTGAGACACGATCACATATCTCTTTTTTCATTTGTCGGAATAATTGGGAACAGATTTCCTAAATTCAACAATTTTTTTGCAAATTTGCCGACCTGTTTGCTGACCCCTGGTCTGCAGGATTGCTGAAATGGATGTGATTATTGCCTGAGTTTAGGGACACAGTCATATCAGGAACAGTCATATTTTTCCTCCTTTCTCTCCCCATTCCCAGAATGAATCTGCTACTGCTGAAGGAAGGGGAGTTATCACTGGAGATCAATGGGGCTGGATGCAGTCACTTATAATAAACAGGGAGGGAGGGAGGGAGGGAGAGAGAGAGGGAGAGAGAGAGAGAGACAAATTGCCAGACATCCAAATAGCATCAGGGTCATTCCAGCAGTCCATTTAATCCTCAGCCTCACTACCACATGTTATGGATCACTCATCTGTTATTCCATCTGTCCCTATGTAACCTGTCCCACAATAACATCCATGTCAATGCCAAGGTACAGTGCTAGGCTATTTTTACCTGTCAGCTGTTAAACAATACGACCATTTTGCTTCAGCATTTTCTAATTTATATTGTCCCCTCTCCCACCATGTAAGTCAGTGCCTCAAGTCAAGCCAGGATGTGCACTGTGTACATGTATCAGCCTAAATATCATGCCTAAATACTTTGCATTATCTTAATGTCTAATATTGTTTGTCTTTCTCTTCCCCTGTAGCCTGCCCCCCAGGGACATTCAAGTCGAGCCAGGGTCCAGGTCTGTGTCTGCAGTGCCCCTCCAACAGCCGCTCTGCAGCCGAGGCCGCCACTATCTGCGTCTGCCGCAACGGCTACTACCGTGGGGACGTAGACCGACCTGACATGCCCTGCACCAGTGAGTATCTTTATGGTACTTTTCCTCTGTACAGCCAGGCATAACCTGCAACAGTTCTATACTACTGTATATCTATATCTGAGTCTTCAACATCCCCTGTACATACATGTATACTCTTATGTAACCCTAGCCACTCCTTTTACATAGATTTACCATATTCAGCCTCTGTGGGGTATGAGTGAGGAAACAAGACGTATTAGTTATATACCTATGCTGACATATTACTTATACTGTATGTCACTGTATGTCAACCTTTGACATTATATCTAATGAGATATGTCTGAAGGAAGGGCGGGAAGTATACATCCGACTAATGTCGATTTTACAGGTGATGAGGCTGGGACATCAGATTGCAATGTCAGATTATGTCCTGATCCTGTTCATATTTACAACTTGTACTATAGTGGAGCAAATCAAATCAAGTTGTACTTGTCACATGCCGAATACAATTGGTGTTAACTTTACCGTAAAATGCTTGTTTACAAGCTCTTCCCAATAATAAAGATAACATTGTAACTGTAACGGAGCTGGCCGTACGCCGTGCACCCCGTGCAAAGAAAATAGAGAAATCTGAAAAGAAAATAGAGAAAACTGATGGAAATCCCTTGGATTACGTTAAGGGACATTTCCCTTCTCTGCTTCAGTTTGATCCTCCTGAGGTGATGGAGGTGATGGAGGTAATTGGTAACTTAAAGATATCAGCATCAGGTCATGATGAGTTTAGTGCCTCTCGGTGAAATCAGTGTCTTCCTCGATTACTGAGCCTCTAACATATATCTTTATAAAAACTAAGCAAACTAGTGTTGTTCCTCAAGATTTAAAAATTGCCAAATTTATCCCCCTCTATACATCTGGGGATCCAAGATCTTTTACAAATTATCGCCCAATATTTGTACTACCATGTTTTTTTTAAATCCTAGAAAATATGTGTGTAGGAGAATGTTGAAACCTTTAAATCAACACTGTATTCTATATGCACACCAATATGCACACCAATATGCACACCAACTCTACAGATATGGCTCTTTTGCAACTTGTGGATGACATTTTTACAGCCCTTAATAACAATGAATAAGCTTTTGTCGTCTTTTTAGATTTATCCAAAGCGTTTGACACGGTTGATCATGAAATATTACTTTCTCAATTGCATTATTACAGTTTGCATGATTATACATATAATTGGCTATATAGTTATGTTTATGGTAGAGAACAATGTGTTTATGCAAATAGATGTGCATCCACAACAGCCAAGATATCCTGTGGCGTGCCATAGGGTTCGATAACGTGACCTTTGTTATTCCTAATCTATATTAATGACCTTGCTGCTGTGTCTTCTACCATACTTCCTATTCTCTTTGCTGTTGATACCAATTAGATTTTATCAAATAATAATTTTGATTCACTAATTAATGAAGCCAATTCAGGCATGGCCACATTTTCTGAATGGTTCCAGATAAACAATTATCTTGAAATGTAAAAAAATCCAACTTTAATGTATTCACTATTAAGAATAAGAAATATTGTTTAAAAAAAAAGAGCCAGAACCTCAATTGGTGGGAATAAAATGGAATAAGTTACATCCACTAGATTCCTCTAAGTTTTAATTGATGAAAAGTTATCATGGAAAGATCATATTCAATTTGTCTGCAGCAAAGTGATGAAATCTGTTTCATCAGAAAGATGAGTGTTTTGGTTGATCAGGCTTGCTTCCTAACTCTATACTATAGCTTAATTTACCCATATCTCATTTACTGTAATATTGTCTGGGCCAGTCCATATGCCTCCTACCTACACAAATGACTATAAATACATTTGCAAGACTAGCCACCTCCTCTAATTACCTGGGTCCATCTGCACCTTTGTTTAAGAAAATCAATATCCTGTCTATTTACTACATTGATATACGCCAATTATGCACTTTCATCTACAAATACTCATATCTCCCAGACAGTTTACCTAAAATCGGCAATGGATTCTTCCAGGTTAATTCTGAAATCTATCCATATAACACAAACACTGCGGTAACCTTCACCCCCCCTACTGCTGCATCTCACATGAACAATTCTCTATAGGATACAGAGGTACCATACTCTGGAATTCTTATCTTCACATTGCCAAAACATCTCCATCCCTCAATAACTTCAAGCAAAGACTGGGGGTCAGCCTGATGAACCAAACTACTCAGTAATCTCCTCCATATAGCCTAACTCTCACACACTCACATGCACACATTTAAACAAAACACATATACAGTTGAAGTCGGAAGTTTACATACACCTTAGCCAAATACATTTAAACTCAGTTTTTCACAATTCCTGACATTTAATCCTAGTAAAAAAAAATCTCTGTTTTAGGTCAGTTAGGATCACCACTTTATTTTAAGAATGTGAAATGTCAGAATAATAGTAGAGAGAATGATTTATTCTCAGCTTTTATTTCTTTCATCACATTCCCAGTGGGTCAGAAGCTTACATACACTCAATTAGAATTTGGTAGCATTGCTTTTAAATTGTTTAACTTGGGTCAAATGTTTCGGGTATCCTTCCACAAGCTTCCCACAATAAGTTGGGTGAATTTTGACCCATTCCTCCTGACAGAGCTGGTGTAACTGAGTCAGGTTTGTAGGCCTCCTTGCTCGCACACACTTTTTCAGTTCTGCCCACACATTTTCTATAGGATTGAGGTCAGGGCTTTGTGATGGCCACTCCAATACCTTGACTTTGTTGTCCTTAAGCCATTTTGCCACACCTTTGGAAGTATGCTTGGGGTCATTGTCCATTTGGAAGACCCATTTGCGACCAAGCTTTAACTTCCTGACTGATGTCTTGAAATGTTGCTTCAATATATCCACATAATTTTCCAACCTCATGATGCCATCTATTTTGTGAAGTGCGCCAGTACCTCCTGCAGCAAAGGACCCCCACAACATGATGCTGCCACCCCTTGCTTAACGATTGGAAAGGTGTTCCTCGGCTTGCAAGCATCCCCCTTTTTCCTCCAAGCATATTGATGGTCATTATGGCCAAACAGTTCTGTTTTTGTTTCATCAGACCAGATTACATTTCTCCAAAAAGTACGATCTTTATCCCCATGTGCAGTTGCAAACCGTAGTCTAACCGGTTTTGGAGCAGTGGCTTCTTCATTACTGAGCGGCCTTTCAGGTTATGTCGATATAGGACTCGTTTTACTGTGGATATCGATACTTTTGTACCTATTTCCTCCAGCATCTTCACAAGGTCCTTTGCTGTTGTTCTGGGATTTAATTGCACTTTTCACACCAAAGTACATTCATCTCTAGGAAACAGAACGCGTCTCCTTCCTGAGCGGTATGACTGCTGCGTGGTTCCATGGCGTCTATTGTTTGTACAGATGAACGTGGTACCTTCAGGCATTTGGAAATTGCTCCCAAGGATGAACCAGACTTGTGGAGGTCTACAATTATTTTTTCTGAGGTCTTGGCTGATTTCTTTTGATTTTCCCATGATGTCAAGCAAAGAGGCACTGAGTTTGAAGGTAGGCCTTGAAATACATCCACAGGTACACCTCCAATTGACTCAAATGATGTCAATTAACCTATCAGAAGCTTCTAAAGCCATGACATAATTTTCTGGAATTTTCCAAGCTGTTTAAAGGCACAGTCAACTTGGTGTATGTAAACTTCTGACCCACTGGAATTGTGATATTGTGAATTATAAATGAAATGATCTGTCTGTAAACAATTGTTGGAAAAATTACTTGTGTCATACACAAAACTAGTTTTTTAACAAGAAATTTGTGGAGTGGTTGAAAAACGAGTTTTATTGACTCCAACCTAAGTGTATGTAAACTTCCGACTTCAACTGTATATACTTTTTTCATGATTACTGATCAATTCATTTAAACATGTATATTTAGCAGGTTTTGTTATCTGTTTAAAAAAACATACTTATGTATTGTATCTTGTTTTCTTGTGGTGTGATTTTCATATAAGCCCTTGGGCTTCCAACCAACCCTGCACATCATTTTTTTATTTATTTTTATCTGTATTGCTGTTTATCACTTGTTTTCTTAGGTGCAAATAAATAAAACTAAAACTAAAACATCAAAATGTTTAAATAGTTACTGGACGTATAAAAATCGTCAAAATTCGATCATTATTTATTAGCTATAAAACAGATGGTTTTAAGAGGTTTAATACAGACTAGAGGTCGACCGATTATGATTTTTCAATGCCGATACCGATACCGATTATTGGAGGACAAAAAAAGCCGATACCGATTAATCGGCCGATTTATTAAAAAAAAAATATATATAATAATATATATATCATACACACACACACACACATTTTTGTAATAATGACAATTGCAACAATACTGAATGAACAATGAACACTTTTATTTTAACTTAATATAATACATAAATACACACACACGCACACAGCTCTGAAGTGACAATGATACTGAAGAGTCTGCTTAGGAGACAAATACTCTCAACTGTTTGAATAAAAATAGAGTTTAAGTTACCTGTGATGAATGTTGAAAACAAAAACTTTAATTTCTATATGCAGGAAATCCTATTTTAATAATGGGCATGGTAAGAATTGACAACCAAAGTGCGAGTCATAATTCCCATGACACCTTCTAGCAAAATCTGAAAAGCGGTTCCTTCATTTATTCCATAGGATATTTTTAGATTCACTTAAAATAAGGTCTGTGTTTCGTGTAGGCTTACATCACCGTGCCAAAATATAAGCGAAGATAAACTTTTTTGTAGAGTGGATTTATGAAAATATGTTGACAAACGTTACCTTATCCTAGTGAGATTTACACGGGTATCAAAACGTCAAGGCGGTTTAAGCCTGCACGAAACACAGACCTTATTTGAAGTAGATCAAGACAATCTCTATGGAAGACATGAACGGTAAAATAACGAAGGAACCCCTTTCAAATTCAGCTGCAAGTTATTACAGGAATTATAACGCGTCGACTATTTCTCTCTAAACCATATACCTTTGACTAATCCGGAAACTATCACCTCGAAAACAAAACGTTTATTCCGTTCCGTATTTTATCTAACGGGTGGCATCCATGAGTCTAAATATTCCTGTTACATTGCACAACCTTCAATGTTGTCATAATTACGTAAAATTCTGGCCAATTAGTTCGCAAAGAGCCAGGTGGCCCAAACTGTTGCATATACCCTGACTCTGCGTGCAATGAACGCAAGAGAAATTACACAATTTCACCTGGTTAATATTGCCTGCTAACCTGGATTTCTTTTAGCTAAATATGCAGGTTTAAAAATATATACTTGAGTATTGATTTTAAGAAAGGCATTGATGTTTATGGTTAAGTACACATTGGAGCAATGACAGTCATTGATTGATTGTTTTTTATAAGATAAGTTTAATGCTAGCTAGCAACTTACCTTAGCTTACTGCATTCGCTAACAGGCAGGCTCCTCGTGGAGTGCAATGTAATCAGGTGTTAGAGCATTGGACTAGTTAACTGCAAGGTTGCAAGATTGGATCCCCCGAGCCGACAAGGTTAAAAATCTGTCGTTCTGCCCCTGAACGAGCAAAACTTGATCAGGAAGTACAGGAGAGGGCTAAGCAGGAGGTGTTGTTGCCGACCCTCACCACCTGGGGCCAGCCCGTCACGAAGTGAATAGATGACATCGATCTTCCTCTACTGCAGCCCACAGTCCTCATTATACTGATAGACAAAGCAGACACACCAGCTAGCATCCATACATACACTATACTGGGGAGCCAATAAGCCTATTTATGCCGTCATACTTATCTAAACATGTATTAAAACAATATGCTAAGCTCTTCACAAGTCCCTGCCGACACACAATTATAGCGGAGAACACTGAAGCCCCAAAACGCTTGTTTACTTTGGGATTCAGATGCCTCTGCAGAGGGTTTTAATGGTCTACATGCACTCGAACACCTCCCCCCCCTCCCCCACACACACACACACACTGGCCCTAATGCCTTAGGAGAGGATCTAATTAATAGGTATCCAACTCCTCACTACTTCTCAACAGCATCACTGGAGCTACAATATCATTATTTGTCTGGTTGTGTATTTATTTTATCTTCACTTATTCATAAAGACCTATGCTAATTGGATCAGAGACGGGGTATAATGTCCAGTTCTGTTCCCCTGGTCTGGCTGGTGCTACCAGAGCTGTCAGTGCATGTTACAGTATACTGTAGGTGTATGTACAGTGCATTTGAAAGGTATGCAGACCCCTTGACTTTTTCCAAATGTTGTTACGTTACAACCTCTTTCCCTCATCAATCTACACACAATAACCCATAATGAGAAAGCAAAACCCGTTTTTTTTAAATTTTGTAAAATAAGTATTAAGTATTCCGAACCTTTACATAAGTATTCAGACCCTTTACTCAGTACTTTGTTGAAGCACCTTTGGCAGCGATTACAGCCTCAAGTCTTCTTGAGTATGACGCTACAAGCTTGGCACACCTGTATTTGGGGAGTTTCTCCCATTCATCTCTGCAGAATCTCTCATGTTCTGTCAGGTTGGATGGATAGTGTCACCGCACAGCTATTTTCAGGTCTCTCCAGAGATGTTCAATCGGGTTGAAGTTCGGGCTCTGGCTGGGCCACTGAAGCACATTCAGAGACTTGTCACGAAGCCATTCCTGCGTGGTTTTGGCTGTGTGCTTAGGGTCGTTGTCCAGTTGGAAGATGAACCTTCAACCCAGTCTGAGGTCCAGAGCAGGTTTTCATCAAGGATCTCTGTACTTTGCTCCATTCATCTTTCCCTCAATCCTGACTAGTCTCCCAGTCCCTGCCGCTGAAAAACATCCCACAGCCTGATGCTGCCACCATCATACCTCACCGTAGGGATGGTGCCATGTTTCCTCCAGATGTGATGCTGGCATTCAGCCCGATGAGTTCCATCTTGGTTTCATCAGACCAGATAATCTTGTTTCTCATGGTCTGAGAGTCCTTTAGGTGCCTTTTGGCAAACTCCAAGCGGGCTGTCATGTGTCTTTTACTGAGGAGTGGCATCCGTATGTCCACTCTACCATAAAGGCATGATTGGTGGAGTGCTACAGAGATGGTTGTCCTTCTGGAAGGTTCTCCCATCTACACAGAGGAACTCTGGAGCTCTGTCAGTCACCATCAGGTTCTTGGTCAAATCCCTCACCAAGGCCCTTCTCCCCCGATTGCTCAGTTTGGCAAGACGGCCAGCTCTAGGGAGAGTCTTGGTGGTTCCAAACTCCTTCCATTTAATAATTATGGAGGCCACTGTGTTCTTGGAGACCATCAATGGTACCCTTCCCCAGATATGTGCCTTGACACAATCCTGTCTTGGAGCTCTACGGACAATTCCTTCGACCTCAAGGCTTGGATTTTGCTCTAAAATAGACAGGTGTGTCACTTTCCAAATCATGTCCAATCAGTTGAATTTACCACAGATGGACTCCAATGAAGTTGAAGAAACATCTCAAGGATGATCAATCAACAGGATGCACCTCAGCTCGATTCTGAGTCTCATAGCAAAGGGTCTGAATACTTATGTAAATAATGTATTTTGTTTTTTTTATTTTCAATACATTTGCAAAAAAAATTATAAACCTTACTTTTCTTTGTCATTATGGGGTATTGTGTGTAGAACAATAAAGAAAAACATACATTTTTAGAATAAGACAGTAACGTAACAAAATGTGGAAAAAGGGAAGAGGTCTGAATACTTTCCGAATGCACTGTATGTCAACAGCCTTCTGCTCTGCCGAGGCTCTACTTCAAACAATGTCGCTCTCCTCATTTCCTCTTCCTCTAGGGGAGGGCGCCAAACCCTCTGTCTCCCATTACGGGGCCCACTAACGTCGGCTCCGCTACCCGCCACCGGTTGCTTTTGGGACACAACTCTCCCCTCTTCCTACCAACCGCCAGGCTTTCACCAGCCTTACCCCAGTTCCCTCACAATGGGCTTAGCCAGGGATAGCCTGCCTGCTGGGTTCACGGGACCCCTCTCTGTATGGGGGAAAGAGGTAGACTGACAGGCTGGTCGGTAATTGGTGGGAGTCGGCCAGTGGAACTGTTGCTGATTAGTCCGTTGGGGAGAGATGAGATAGAGATGGAGGGGAATAGGGGAGAAGCATGCTGTGGCTTCACTGTGTGAAGAGGGAAGGAAATTGAGAAATGAAGTAGCGTGGTTGGGCTTATGGAGAGATGCAAA
Source organism: Salvelinus alpinus (assembly GCF_045679555.1). NCBI lineage: Eukaryota > Metazoa > Chordata > Actinopteri > Salmoniformes > Salmonidae > Salvelinus > Salvelinus alpinus. The sequence goes on from NC_092115.1 coordinate 20,447,694, forward strand.
GACACTGTGTGTAGTACTGTGCTACAGTTAACTGTAGGGAATGGAGAGAAATGTAGAGGGTCTGCTTGTGAGTTAACAACTACTCTAGGGAGATAGTAGAGATGTACAATATGTTCACTTAGAAAAAAGGGTTTTAAAGTGTTCTTTGCTGTCCGCCATAGGAGAGCCCTTTTAGGTTCCAGGTAGAACTCTTTTGGGCTCCATGTAGAACCCTGGGTTCTACATGAAACTCAAAAGGGTTCTACCTGGAACCAAAAAGTGTTCTTCAAATGGTTTTCCTATGGGGATAGCTGAAGAACCCTTTTAGGTTCGAGATTGCAACTTTTTTTCTAGGAGTGTTCTCTGCTATGGCCTACAGTATGGGACATGCAGAGATATTCAGAGGAAGATTATATAGTGTGGTATAGCCAATGTGGAAAAAGGCAGGGATGTGGTTCGAGACATGCAGGGATGTAATTCACCATGTTTTGAAGCTTGAGGTGTTGGTAGAATCGTTTGGATTCAATGACACGCAGGGGTATTGGAATGCATGGTATCAGCACAAATGAAGAGACAGACAGGGAGACAGAGGAAAATACAGAAAGGATTCCAGTACACTCATTACATTCCTGGCCTACACCACAATGGCTTGGTGTCCTGTGGCTCCAGTCTCATCTTACAACTGTGGCCAAGCTTCCGGATGCTTCCTTGATCTCTGTGCACACTGTCTGGACCTCAGGCCACAAATCCATATCATTCTACACTGAAGGTCTGTATCCATTAGCACTTTGAAGTCAACCTGGGTTGGGCTGGCCTTGGTGGGCTAGCTCGAATTGCGTTCTCACTGCCTACAGAAATGAGAAATTATGTAATGTTGCTAGGTAGCCAATATGTGACTGTGCAGCTGGCTTCGCTAATGTTGCTAGCTAGCAAGATGTTGAAGAATTTAATTTATCCTCACCGTGCTGTTACCCCATACTCCTGCCAGTGCCAGCCAGACTCAGAGCGATGTATTTAGCTTGCTAACGTTAGCTAGGTAGGTAAACAGTTAGCGTCATTGCTAGCCTAACAGGCTAGCTACCTTAATTCCTACCTTGCTTGCCATTGCATTGGGTATTAGCTAGCTAGCTAGCCAAGCAAACCAGACGACAGGTTTGATAGCTAACGTTAGGTAGTTAGCATTCGAGGGCTGACTGTTCTCATAAAAGTCTATTGTGTAGTGCAAAAATGAATGAAGGATCCAGATATGTTGGTAACATAGCTAGCAATGAGGAATCGGCTGAGAAACTGAATCTGCCCGGTGTCGGACTCGGGCCCGGAATCAATACGAATGACTGCCCAGAATCGGCCCAAGTACATTGGGCCGTTTCCGTCTACTGTAATTCAGCCGACTTTGCCGGTATCGTACCAGAATCCCTCCAGAAGCAGCCTGATGCAAATTTAAATAAATGTATACAAAATTACCCGATTTAGTAATTTTAAATGTTACTATTATACATTTTCTACATACAAATTATTAAAAAAACATTTTTTGTCGGGGGAAACACCATACACCTGGTGATCGTGTCAGCGTGCATGCGCCTGGCCCACAACAGGAGTCACTACAGCGCGATGGGACAAGCATTTTTAATGCTTATCAAATGCCTTGCAGAAAGTATCAAAAAACTAAAATACTACACAGGGCTCTTAAAGAATTTCAATTAAATGTTAATTGTATTTTTTGATCACAGAAACAATGAGAAAATATGGAAAAATATATAATGAAATGTTAATTATATAAAGCGGCCCATGTAATCATCTGCCAGAGAATAGCCCCAATCGGCGAGCCCCAAGTATTACATTTGGGCCAGATAACTGACACCGGAATTGGCCTGAGCCCCAAGTAATATATACATTTGGGCCAGGTAACTCTCACCGGATTCGGCCCGAGCTCAAACCCCGCATCCTAGCCAAAAGTAATATTGCCTAAGGCGGCCCAGACTGGGCCACATGACGTCGGCCGAGTCTGACTCTCAGCCGAGTGCCCAGACACTCAGCCGGAACCGGCCCAGATCCACTGTGCTAGCTGGGAATTTGTGTGATGTCTGGCTACTGCTTGTTCATTTGCTAGCTAACAGCAACAAGCCCAGATGAGCTAGCTAAACATTGTGTCAGCATCCAGCAGTGATCAGCTGGTGGTTGCATACAGTAGTAACGGCAACACCAGCCTGAATTCTAATCAAGCTGACTCCAGTTGTAAACCGGTGCTGTGCTGGCATGGGTTTCCCTCGATCCAGCTCTAATTTTAGAATTCCATTTGAGCCAGCTCGAATTTGACCCTAATTTTAAGTGCCAGTGGAAACGGGGCTTAAAATAACAGGCTGAGAGAGATATTTTCTCAGGCTTGTCGCTTTTCTTTATCCTGTTCTCCTGTGCTCGTTTTCACCTTATCTTCTCCTTTAATTCTCTCCCTCACACGTTTTCACATGTTTTACTTGTCATGTTCTTCTTTTTTCCTTCGTTCTTCTCCCCTCTCATTCTTTCTCCTTCTCCTTGCTCTTTTTCCTCCTCCTTTTCTTTTTTCTCTCATTCTCTCCTTACCTCTCCTTTTTTTCACTTTCCCTCCTCTTCCTCCTTCTCTTCCCCTCTTCCTCCTTCCCTCATATTTCTCCTTCTCTCCCCCTCTCCTTCTGCAGTGGTAGAGTAAGTAAGCTGCTGGCTCTGCCAGTAATGCACCAGTCAACAGAGCTAAGCCAGTGTAATTGCCTGGTCTAATCCCTCTGCCTGCACTGTTGCCTGGCTGCAGAGAGAGAGAAAGATATGGTGCTCCGCATTAATGTGTAGAATAGCAGGAAATCAGCTCTAAAACAGCAACATTTTCTCTCATGGCAAAGTGTGTAAAATAGCATTAGATTAGCTAGAGAACTGAAAATGTTTTGCTCCGACCTTGCGGGGGGCCCCGCGAAACTGCACTACGCCACTGACACACACATACACATACACACACTCACAGACACAGACCTCAGACACACAGATTCAGACACACACAGACTCAGACACAGGTAGTACTCGCCCTGTTAAATGAGATTCTACTTCCATTAAATCTCCTGAGCTCCCTTGTTAGGGTCTGATATTTGAGCTCTTGTCCATCAAGCAGTCCAGCTTCCTTCTGTGGGTCTTTGACATTTCATGTGATTGATATGGTGGCACATGTGCTCTTTAGTGCAAGGCTTAGGTCTCGTAGTGTCTGCCCAGAGCAGAGCTGATGTGAACTAATTGATGGATAGTGTGTAGCATTTGTGAATGAAACCTATAAATTAGGGCTGTGACGGTCTTGGAATTTCAGGTTACGGTAATTGGCCAGGCCAATGTAGACGGTCATGACATAACCGGTCAGGGGAGGGTAGGGGGGAGGGGTCACAATTCTGTTTGTACACCTGGATGGATATGCTTCTTAATAAAAACATACTTGAAACAAGCCCTTACACTTAGTTATTATCATGATATTTCATTTTTATTCAGCATATTACTTATAAATATTAATCAACAAATTAAGAAATGCCAGGTTGGAGAGAATCTGTCGCATTTTCATATTGAAACAACATTAACAGAGTACAAATAAAGATACAGTATATGCCTACCTTGTTCTTGTCTGTTGGCTTAAAAAAAGACACAAAACCATTCAAACGAAGTCCGCAAAACGTCACAAACCCTGCTGCTGCTGTCATTCGATGGCAGTGGCATTGACATATTTTATTCAAAGAGAGGACACCATAATGAGAGAAATAATGTAGCCTAAGCTACTGACAACAGGACTTTTACAAGACTGAATCATGATTTGATTCTTGTTAAAGAGATGGAGTCCAGACAGACTACTTTAGTAAACTTTCAGAATGGACTTATACAGTACCAGTCAAAAGTTTGGACACACCTACTTATTCTAAGGTTTTTCTTTATTTGTACTATTTTCTACATTGTAGAATAATAGTGAAGATATCAAAACTATGAAATAACCAAAAAAGTGTTATACAAATCTAAATATATTTTAGATTCTTCAAAGTAGCCACCCTTTGCCTTGATGATAGCTTTACACACTCTCGGCATTCTCTCAACCAGCTGCATGAGGTAGTCACCTGGGATGCATTTCAATTAACAGATGTGCCTTGTTAAATTGTATCATTTATTTTCTTCTTAATGCGTCTGAGAAAATCAGTTGTGTTGTGTCAAGGTAGGGGTGGTAAAATGAAGATAGCCCTATTTGGTAAAAAACCAAGTCCATATTATGTCATGAACAGCTCAAATAAAGAGAAACGACAGTCCATCATTAATTTAAGACATGAACGTCAGTCCATGCGAAAAATGTCAATAACTTTGAAAGTTTCTTCAGGTGCTGTTGCAAAAACCATCAAGCGCTAAGATGAAACTAGCTCTCATGAGGACCGCCACAGGAAAGGAAGACCCAGAGTTACCTCTGCTGCAGAGGATAAGTTCATTAGAGTTGGGGCGGCAGGTAGCCTAGTGGTTAGAGCATTGGACTAGCGGAAGGTTGCAAGATCAAATCCCCGAGCTGACAAGGTAAAAATCTGTTGTTCTGCCCCTGAACAAGGCAGTTAACCCACTGTTCCTAGGCCGTCATTGAAAATAAGAATTTGTTCTTAACTGACTTGTCTAGTTAAATAAAGATTAAAAAAAGAGTTACCAGCCTCAGAAATTGCAGCCCAAATAAATCCTTTGCAGATTTCAAGTAACAGGCACATCTCAACATAAACTGTTCATAGGAGACTGTGTGAATCAGGCCTTCATGGCCGAATTACTGCAAAGAAACCACTACTCAAGGACACCAATAAAAAGAAGAGACTTGCTTGGGCCAAGAAACGTGAACAATGGTCATTAGACGGGTGGAAATATGTCCTTTGGTCTGATGAGTCCAAATTTGAGATTTTTTGTTCCAACCTCCGTGAACAGAGGATCTCCACATGTGTTGAGCATGGAGGAGGAGGTGTGATGGTGACACTGTCAGTGATTTATTTCGAATTCAAGGCACACTTAACCAGCATGGCTGAAGGCATTCAGTTGTACAACTGACTAGGTATCCCCCTTTCCCCTTACCACAGCATTCTGCAGCGATAAACCATCCCATCTGGTTTGCGCTTAGTGGGACTATCATTTGTTTTTCAACAGGACAATGACCCATAACACACCTTTAGGCTGTGTAAGGGTTATTTGACCAAGAAGGAGAGTTATGGAGTGCTACATCAGATGACCTGGCCTTCACAATCACCTGACCTCAACCCAATTGAGATGGTTTGGGATGAGTTGGACCACAGTGAAGGAAAAGCAGCCAAAAGTGCTCAGCATATGTGGGAACTCCATCAAGACTGTTGGAGAAGCATTCCTCATGAAGCTGGTTGAGAGAATGCCAAGAGTGTGCAAAGCTGTCATCAAGGCAAAGGGTGGCTACTTTGAAGAATCTAAAATATAGTTTGATTTGTTTAACACTTTTATTTCATAGTTTTGATGTCCATACTATTATTCTACAATGTAGAAAATAGTAAAAATAAAGAAAAACCCTTGAATGTGTAGGTGTGTCCAAACGTCTGACTTGTACTGTAGCGTTTCAGACATGACTGAGTCTGACTTGCCAAGGAGAGGAAAACTGGGCATATTCCATATCCACCCAGAGGGCAGAAAAGGCTTTGATAAACGTTGATTACTGTACTGTTTTTATGAGTCTGGCTCTGTTTGGTTACTACATGATTCCATATGTGTTATTTCATAGTTTTGATGTCTTCACTTTTATTCTACAATGTAGAAAATAAAGAAAAAAACTAAACTTGAATGAGTAGGTGTGTCCAAACATTTGACTGGTACTGTACAGTAGGTCTATAGAGAGCATCAGTCAAACTCACACACGCAAACCCCCATAAAAGCACCCGTCAATCAAAGTCACCAGCGTATCAGACACAACAGCTAATATTTCTCCTTTCCTTAAAACGTATTAAAAAACCTATTCTGTAAGGACAGACGCTGGAAGATGAGAAGCAAGTACAGGGAGTGAATATTTAATAAATAACTGACGTGAAACAAAACAAGGACAGCGTCTGGACAGGGGAAACAAAACAACATTAATGCTAACACAGGGATCAAACTGAGGAACAGACAGATATAAAGGAAGCAATCAACAAAGCCTACCTTAGGCTTTCCTGAAAGTAGGCTATAAGATAATGAATTGATAGTGAAAGGATGAAGGGGACAGCTATGCTATGGTATGAAAATAAAATTGACAATCATTAAAATAGAAACAAATGTCCATAGCCTATTTATCAGCGACGCTGATTATCGTGGGGGAGAGTGTTGGAAAGATTTTTCAAATACTGTGAGGAGCTATTCTAATTTGAGTGGATGTAAAAAATTAAAAAATGACTTCGTTGACTGAGAATACCAGCTGTTCACCTTCCTAAATTTGACATTTGCGAGAAGCAGGCCAGGTACTTCTATGTGTGCTCAGGTGCACGCGCTCCATCAACATTGCTCACATGGAGTGCGTAAATGATGGTATAAAATACACCAAAACTTTTTTCCCATAAATGTAGCAGGTTTTTAATACACGTATTAACATAAATAATTATAACCAGAGATTAACGGTACATTTTTGGGGGGGTCTCGTCTAGGGCAGCATATCGGCCAGGACCGGGCCTGATCAGCATTGATTAGTCTATAAATGAAGAAAAGATTCAGTATGAAATTATACCATGCCAAGTTGGAGAGGATTGGCACATAGTTCATTTGACACAACATTAGAGCATTATAGGAGCCAGAACAACCTTGTCGACTGCTGTTTAATAATTAATGAATAGTCAGACACATCTAGCCTTTTTTAGGAGAAGACCGATTTATTTATTTACTAGCAAGCAATGAAAATGTGCATTGTATAAAATACACATAGAACTATTTTTTACTGAATAGCCAAAGCCTATAGCGCTCTAGACCCCCGCTTCTAGCGATGAGCTGCTCCAGCATCAAAGGACAGTTGGAAAGAGGGGGAGATGTAGAAGGTTTAATAGACAGACATTCTGGCTATTAGGTAAAGTTTATCTACATGAAAATAAATAAATAAAATCCATAAGGAATATAGGCCTATTTAAACAGTTTTGGCAGTTTTTTTTTTTACGATGGTCTTTATCCATAGTTTTCAGTTACAATTACCGTCACAGCCCTACCATAAATGTACAAATATCTACTTGGAGAATTAAGATTTCTGAGTGGTTTAGTTCCCCCTCTGAAACAAGGCAGCTTTTCTTTCTTTATTCCCAAAATTCCCCAGTCAGTCTGCGCTCCAGATCTCCACACAAGGAGTTGTAGTGAGTCCCCGAGGAGCTGTTCCATATCGTAAAAACAAACACAGTGAAGGAAGCCCAGCGAAGCTCTGAGATTGGCTTAAAGGGCCCGGCTGAGTAAACAATGTGGCGGGCTGTTTATTTTGGGGGGGGTGAATTGCTCTTGATATCAGCAGGCATCCCAGGGAGTAAAAACAGGTGCTGTGGCCTTTTGGGGCCCCGCCAAGATATGTTTCCCTTTCTGCCATGCTGGTGGGCTATAGACATTACTGTCTAGATCCACCTGCTACACAGAATGCTCTATAGCTCATCAGTTAGATGGCAATGGTGGGGATGAATTTGACAGTGACACTACTGGGCATGAACACAGTACATACATACACGCACACACCCAACTCATACACGCACACGCACATACTCATGCGCGCACAAACACACACACACTTTACACACACTACCCCAACCCACCCCAGCCCACACAAACTGTCACCCCACTGTCACAAACACTCCAACCAATCGAACACATTACTCTCAGTAACCAAAATGCTTGATGATCACGCAGTCGTCTTAATTGTGGCGGCTGACATGCAAGTAACAATCAAGGCTGACTAGTGTGGCTAAATGAATGCCAGGCCAGGAGCTCGGTAAGTAATGCACTCGACAAATTAAATCTCATGGCAAATTAAAACAGCCAAGAGCAGCCGTAATAGCCTGCAAATCACCGGTTAAGTGGCAGTCACATCGGATTTCTCCATCCTTCACTGCATAGGGGAATCTATGTATCTAGCAACCGAGATGAGATGCTCACACCTCACCTCTCACAGCCATTTTGTTTTGTTTTATGCCTACTTGAAAACAGACAGCACACAAGTATGCAAATATGTAAAACATTAAGGACACCTTCCTAATATTTAGTTGTCCACCGCTTTTACCCTCACAATAGTCTCAATCCACCGGGGCATGGACTCTACTAGGGATGCCGGCACATGTTGACTCAAATGCTTCCCACAGTTGTGTGAAGTTGGCTGGATGTCCTTTGGGTGGTGAACCACTCTTTTTTTATTTTATTTTTTTGAAAGGGGTGGATCAGCTTAATATTGTGGAAAGAATGTTGCTTCCATCAATGTAATTGTCTGCATCATTTCCAATCCCCCGTATATTTTTGGGGTAAATATATCCATACACGCATGCATACATATATACATACACATACCTATTCTTATTTAAAGAATATACCTTTATTATTATTCCCCGCAAACCCTACCACCGATCCCCCAATTGGAGTAAACTAATAAACACTTCGGCTTTTACCTTCAATTTATACATCTTATACACATTTTACAGACACAGTCTACTTTACAATAGTTCTCTCTTGTTTGTTCTTAGTCCTTCCTCTATTTCTGATGTCCATCCAGTTTGATTTCTATTTGTAACTGTGCTATTTCACAAAAGTTCCGAACCTATATACATTTTACAGATCCCATATGTTTTACATTGTTTATCTTGTTATTAGTCCCACCCTTCAGCTCCATTCAACTCCTCCCATCTACCTCTATTTGCCATATATTTTTCAACTGTGCTGTGATGCTTCACAAAATAATTGAACCTTTCTATTCTCATAGCGCCTACAGATTGTAAATTTAAAAAAAAATGTTTTTGCAAAAATAATTATTATATCATTGATTGATTGACTATGGCTTTTCAAATCCCCCAGTATTGCTATCTGTAGCGTTAGTTCTAGGCAAATTTTGCAATTCTTCAGCCATTCCTGGACCTGTGACCAAAAACGAGCTACATATGGACAATACCAAAATAAATGATCTAATGACTCTGCCTCCTCACAGCAGAATCTGCAGAGCTGGGAAGATTGTATCCCCCATATATATATAACATTCTATTAGTTGCAAGAATTTTGTATAGTAATTTAAATTGAAAAATTTGAAGTTTTGAATCCGGCGTTGTTTTGCGTATCAATTCATTAACCATGTGCCATGGAATGGGTACATCAAATCTCTTCCCAACTATTTTGCAATTTATATGGCACACCTGTCAGTTTTTTGGTCCTTAAATGAAATTGGTATATGTTTTTATTTTTCACACTTTTCTTTACCCATTTATGTTCTTTAATACAGGGCCGACATACAAGTTCCTTACTTTTTTCCCCTTCTACTTGCCTCTTCCATTTTTGTGGTAATGCTGCAATTAATTGGTTGTAATTTTGGGTAGAGCAGACATTTCCATATGTCTGTGTTAGCTGCATGTGTGACATAACTCCACCAGTCCTATTTATGATATCATTCACTGAAATGATACATTTTTTAAACATTTCTTCGAAAAATACAGTTTTTTTTATCAATTAGTATATTTGAATTTAACCACAATATTTGTTGTATTATTTGTTCTGTCTTTTCAGGTGGATTAAACTGAAATTGCAACCAACTTTCTAAGGCTTGTTTAAAAAAGAAAGATATTTTGGAGATTATTTCCTTTTCAAACAACCGAAAGTGAGCAGGTGTAATCTGAATAAAGGGGAAAAGGCCCTTCTTGAACATAGGGTGAGACATTCGTACCAATTTACTAGAGAACCAGTTTGGATTTAAGTATAACTTTTGTATGATAGATGCCTTTAGTGAGAGGTCTAATGCTTAAATATTTTATCATTTCTGCCCTCCGAATTCATATTCGTTATATAAATAGGCCCTTTTAATTTTATCTGGCTTGCCGTTCCAAATAAAATTGAATATTTTTTGTTCATATAATTTAAAAAGCAGGTCACTAGGTGTAGGCAAAACCATAAGCAAATAGTCATATCACAGTTGACCTAACGAGTTAATCAGGGTGATTTTTCCACAAATAGACAGGTATTTTCCTTTCCATGGTAGCAAGATCTTATCTATTTTTGCTAACTTTCTATAAAAATGTATTGGAGTGAGATCATTTCTTTCTTTTGGGATTTGTATACCATGGTGAACCATTCTTGATACACACAGGAAACTGTTGAGCGTGAAAAAGCCTGGCACCTACTACCATACCCCGTTCATAAGACACTTAAATATTTTGTCTTGCCCATTCACCCTCTGAATGGCACACATAAACAATCCATGTCTCAATTGTCTCTAGGCTTAAAAATCCTTCTTTAACCCATCTCCTCCCCTTCATCTACACTGATTGAAGTGGATTTAACAAGTGACATCTATAAGAGATCATAGCTTTCACCTGGATTGTGTGTGTGTGTGATGTCATGTCATATGCATTTGTTCTATTAGCAGCACACACATGCATTATGTACACTGATGGTCAAATGACACATCCACAGGATCATACAGATCAGTCTTCACGGCAGTATGTGTTGTGATGATTATAGAGTATATGTGTGTACGGTACAGTACAGCGTATGAGCTCTTTATGTGTGTGATCGGAGTACAGCTGTTCTCTCCTCCTATGGCCTATTTCTGCAAACACAAACACTCCTCTATATTTACTCTCTCCCATCTCTCATCTCACAATGTTATGTCTTTCTCTCTCTGTTTGTCTCGCTATCTCACTCTCTGATTCTCTGTATGTCTCTCTGTATGTCCCTCTCTTTATGTCTCTTTCTTTTCCTCACTCTCATACAGACACCCAAGTGCTCTAATGAATATGGTGCTTGTAAACCAGAGTTGTTGGTCTGGTTCTCACATGGGAGTCCTGATTATATGGCTTTGGGTAAAAGTGCTGGCTATCTGGAGAGGTGATGTATTCCATCCTTTTTTCTTTCTCTCCTCTCTCTGTCCTCTCTGTGGAGGTCATGACCTCCCTGTCACTGACCCCACAGTCGTCTCCATGGCGCTGAGCCGAGGTCGCCGTGGCAACACTGCCGATCCGTCACCTCAGTGTGTTCTGCTGCTTTGTCCCAGCACCCCAGCGCTATCCCACGTGGCTTAGCAGAAACAATGATTAATTGTGGCTGTGTTGACAGAAGCAACTGCCTGCCCTCACCCCTCCACCATGGGAAACATAAGGGCTGTGTCCTAATACGCTTATACAGCTTCCTTCACTTGTTTCCTTGATTTTCAACTGTCTGACCTCATCCCCTCTAAGATGGGAACTTCAAGGGATGTGTCCTAATACACCTATATGGCTTCCTTCACTTGTATCTGTTATTTTTTTACCAGGATATAATCAGACAATACATGTTCACACACCTTTTAACATGCTGTAACACTAATACTGTATGCAAAACAATAAACTTTGATTTGAGAACTAGATATACTTCACATTGATTTATAAAAGACCTCAAGTATAGCTAGTAGCTATAGTACTGCAGTCTCCCTCTTTACAGCCCCATTCGCTGGAGTGATGGTCTATAATTAGCATATAGAATAGCTGCTCGCTCAGCATTGGCATGTCCAGGAACATTCTTTAAGTGGTGAAAACGCTTCCATCAACAGAGCCGGGCTGATAAAAACATTCCACTAATCAAAGTTTATCCAAGCCTTTTCTGCCCTCTGGGTGGATATGGAATATGTCCAGTTTTCCTCTCCTTGGCAAGTCGGACTCAGTCATGTCTGAAACACTTGTGCCTGATTCACACCATAAGGCTGACCTGTACTGCGCTGGCTCTGATGTTTTCCTTTCACATTGCCCTCTCCAGCATGGTTCCAGCAGTTATGGTGGATGTGTAACCAGGCCAGCCAAATACAGCTTGGCTTGGGCCGGTTCTGTTTGGCTCAGAAGTGTGAAAAAGGGTATAGCCTTGTATATCCTACGAGAGGTCCATGATTTGTGTCATCTTGCTTCTGTTTGTTAGTTTTATAAATCAGATACAGATAGAGCACCAGTCAACAGTTAGGACACACCTACTCAATCAAGGGTTTTCTTTATTTTTACTATTTTCTACATTGTAGAATAATAGTATAGACATCAAAACTATGAAATAACACATATGGAATCAGGTAGTAACCAAAAAAGTGTTAAACAAATCAAAATATATTTTACATTTGAGATTCTTCAAAGTAGCTACCCTTTTCCTTGATGACAGCTTTGCACACTCTTGGCATTCTCTCAACCATCTTCACCTGGAATGCTTTTCCAACAGTCTTGAAGGAGTTCCCACATATGCTGAGCACTTGTTGGCTGCTTTTCCTTCACTCTGCGGTCCACCTCATCCCAAACCATCTCAATTGGTTTGAGGTCCGGTGATTGTGGAGGCCAGGTCATCTGATGCAGCCATCACTCTCCTTCGTGATTAAATAGCCCTTACACAGCCTGGAGGTGTGTTTTGGGTCATTGTCCTGATGAAAAACAAATGATAGTCCCACTAACTAGATATGATGGCGTATCGCTGCAGAATGCTGTGGTACAGTGGCTTTCGAAAGTATTCAACCCCTTTGGCATTTTTCCTATTGTGTTGCCTTACAACCTGGAATTAAAATTTGTATCATTTGATTTTCACAACATGCCTACCACTTTGAAGATGCTAAATATTTTTGTGAAACAAACAAGAAATACGACAAAAAAACTGAAAACTTGAACATGCATAACTATTCACCCTCCCCAAATCAATACTTTGTAGAGCCACCTTTTGCAGCAACTACAGCTGCAAGTCTCTTGGAGTATGTCTCTATAAGCTTGGCACATCTTGCCACTGGGATTTTTTCTCAAGGCAAAACTGCTCCAGCTCCTTCAAGTTGGATGGGTTCTGCTGGTGTACAGCAATCTTTAAGTCATACCACAGAATCTCAATTTGGATTGAGGTCTGGGCTTTGACTAGGCCATTCCAAGACATTTAAATGTTTCCCCTTAAACCACTCGAGTGTTGCTTTAGCAGTATGCTCAGGGTCATTGTCCTGCTGGAAGGTGAACATCCGTCCCAGTCTCAAATCTCTGGAAGACTGAAACAGGTTTCCCTCAAGAATGTCCCTGTATTTAGCGCCCTCCATCATTCCTTTAATTCTGACCAGTTTCCCAGTCCCTGCCAATGAAAATGGTGTTCTCGGGGTAATAGGTGTTGGTTTTGCGCCAGACATAGCGTTTTCCTTGATGATCAAAAGGCTCAATTTTAGTCTCATCTGACCAGAGTACCTTCTTCCATATGTTTGGGGAGTCTCCCACGTGCCTTTTGGTGAACACCAACCGTGTTTGCTTATTATCCTTCAGGTTTCGGGGCTGTCGCTGGGCAATACGGACTTTCAGCTCCCTCCAAAGATTTTCGATTGGGTTCAGGTCTGGAGACTGGCTAGGCCACTCCAGGACCTTGAGATGCTTCTTACGGAGGAGCCACTCCTTAGTTGCCCTGGCTGTGTGTTTCGGGTCGTTGTCATGCTGGAAGACCCAGCCACGACCCATCTTCAATGCTCTTACTGAGGGAAGGAGGTTGTTGGCCAAGATCTCGCGATACATGGCCCCATCCATCCTCCCCTCAATACGGTGCAGTCGTCCTGTCCCCTTTGCAGAAAAGCATCCCCAAAGAATGATGTTTCCACCTCCATGCTTCACGGTTGGGATGGTGTTCTTGGGGTTGTACTCATCCTTCTTCTTCCTCCAAACACGGCGAGTGGAGTTTAGACCAAAAAGCTCTATTTTTGTCTCATCAGACCACATGACCTTCTCCCATTCCTCCTCTGGATCACCCAGATGGTCATTGGCAAACTTCAGACGGGCCTGGACATGCGCTGGTTTAGCAGGGGGACCTTGCGTGCGCTGCAGGATTTTAATCCATGATGGCGTAGTGTGTTACTAATGGTTTTCTTTGAGACTGTGGTCCCAGCTCTCTTCAGGTCATTGACCAGGTCCTGCCGTGTAGTTCTGGGCTGATCCCTCACCTTCCTCATGATCATTGATGCCCCACGGGGTGAGATCTTGCATGGAGCCCCAGACCAAGGGTGATTGACCGTCATCTTGAACTTCTTACATTTTCTAATAATTGCGCCAACAGTTGTTGCCTTCTCACCAAGCTGCTTGCCTATTGTCCTGTAGCCCATCCCAGCCTTGTGCAGGTCTACAATTTTAGCCCTGATGTCCTTACACAGCTCTCTGGTCTTGGCCATTGTGGAGAGGTTGGAGTCTTTTTGATTGAGTGTGTGGACAGGTGTCTTTTATACAGGTAACGAGTTCAAACAGGTGCAGTTAATACAGGTAATGAGTGGCGAACAGGAGGGCTTCTTAAAGAAAAACTAACAGGTATGTGAGAGACGGAATTCTTACTGGTTGGTAGGTGATCAAATACTTATGTCATGCAATAAAATGCAAATTAATTAATTAAAAATCATACAATGTTATTTTCTGGAATTTTGTTTTAGATTCCGTATCTCACAGTTGAAGTGTACCTATGATAAAAATTACAGACCTCTACATGCTTTGTAAGTAGGAAAACCTGCAAAATCGGCAGTGTATCAAATACTTGTTCTCCCCACTGTATATGCTGAGATCATGTGACAGATCATGTGACACTTAAATAATGTCCACCTGTGTGCAATCTAACTAATTATGTGACTTCTGAAGGTAGTTGGTTGCACCAGATTTTATTTAGGGGCTTCCTAGCAAAGGGGGTGAATACATATGCACGCACCACTTTTCCATTTGTAATTTTTCAGAATTTTTTAAAACAAGTTATTTTTTAAATTTCACTTCACCAATTTGGACTATTTTGTGTATGTCCATTACATGACATCCAAATAAAAATCCATTTAAATTACAGGTTGTAATGCAACAAAATAGGAAAACGCCAAGGGGGATGAATACTTTTGCAAGGCACTGTAGCCATGCTGGTTAAGTGTGCCTTGAATTCTAAACAAATCACTGACAGTGTCTCCTGCAAAGCACCCCCACCATCACACCTTCTCCTCCATGCTTCACGGTGGGAACCACACATGCAGAGATCCTCCGTTCACCTACTCTCACAAAGACACGTTGGTTGGAACCAAAAATCTCAAATTTGGACTCATCAGACCAAAGGACAGATTTCCACCAGTCTAATGTCCATTGCTTATGTTTTTTGGCCCAAGCAAGTCTCGTCTTCTTATTGGTGTCCTTTAGTAGTGGTTTCTTTGCAGCAATTCGACCATGAAGGCCTGATTCACGCAGTCTCCTCTGAACAGTTGATGTTGAGATGTGTCTGTTACCTGAACTCTGAAGCATTTATTTGGGCTGTAATCTGAGGTGCAGTTAACTTTAATGAACTTATCCTCTGCAGCAGAGATAACTCTGGGTCTTCCTTTCCTGTGGCCGTGCTCATGAGAGCCAGTTTCATCATAGTGCTGGATGGTTTTTGCGACTGCACTTGAAGAAACGTTCAAAGTTGTTGAAATGTTTCATATTGACTGACCTTCATGTCTTTAAGTAATGATTGACTGTCATTTCTCTATGCTTATTTGAGCTGTTCCTGCCATAATATGGACTTGGTCTTTTCCCAAATAGGGATATCTTCTATATACCACCTCTACCTTGTCTCAACACAACTGATTCAATTGAATGCATTAAGAAGGAAACAAATTCCACAAATTAACTTTTAACAAGGCACACCTGTTAATTGAAATGCATTCCAGGTGACTACCCCATGAAGCTGGTTGAGAGAATGCCAAGAATATGCAAAGCTGTCATCAAGGCAAAGGGTTGCTACTTTGAAGAATCTTAAGTACAAAATATATTTGATTTGTTGAACACTTTTATGGTTGCTAAATGATTCCATATGTGTTATTTCATAGTTTTGATGTCTTCACTATTGTTCTACAATGTAGAAAATAGTTCAAATCTAGAAAAACCCTTGAATGAGTAGGTGTGTCCAAACCTTTGACTGGTACTGTATATCGTACAGACTAGAGTAATGTCCTTTAGTAACCTTTACATGAAAGCTACCCTCTTGGCCATGTCTCTCTTGAAAACGAGTTTCTTTGAGATCTCAATGGGATCTACTGGTTAAATAATGGTTGAATAGAATACTGACAACCTTCTCATTGTGTTTGTCAATCTCAAGGCCTGTTGGCAAGAGATTCACTGAGATGTCAATGAGATAACCTGGTTAAATAAAGGTTCCTCTCTGTGTCTGTTTGTAGGCGTTCCCTCGGGCCCGCGGAACGTGATCTCCGTCGTGAACGAGACTTCGGTGATCCTGGAGTGGCACACGCCCAGGGAGACGGGCGGTCGTGAGGATGTGGTCTACAACATCGTGTGTAAGAAGTGTCGTGCGGACCGCCGTACCTGCTCGCACTGCGACGACAACGTGGAGTTTGTGCCTCGGCAGCTTGGCCTGACAGAGACCAGGGTGTTCATCAGTAACCTGTGGGCTCACACGCTGTACAGCTTTGAGATACAGGCTGTAAATGGGGTCACCAACAAGAGCCCTTACCCTGCCCAGCACGTGTCTATAGACATCACCACCAACCAGGCTGGTAAGAGAATAGTGTGGGTGTGAGAGTTAGGGTTAGGGGAGTGTGTGTATGCATGTGGAGGGGATACGGAAGATGACGATGATGCAGCAGCAACATTTTCATCATCTGTATACATTGTTGGTGTTTTCTGCTGTACCTGTGTCTCCTATATGGTTTTCATATTTTATTCCACATTGCTCAGCACTAGTTAACACAGCATAATCTCTGTATTTTTGATTCCTGGCCCGTTGCTTCTCCTATCACATGTCATTGTGCTGTACTGTGAATAATGACTTTAAGGATCGAAGTGATGGGGGCAGCTTACTCCAACTATACGAGAACTCACAAAGTGAAATATTGAAACGGTCTCTATTCTTTGGCTTCATCACCCTCTTTTCTCGTATCAAAGCAGTGGCCTGCTTGATAATTGAGTGTGTTGGGGGTTGGGGGATTTCCCCCTTTGAAACATGGTGAAGTTAAAACCCTAAACCGAAGACATGGCATATTAGGATCTGTGGCGAGACCAGCATATCCATCCCTCTGCCCTATTTCTGCACCCATTGTAGTTCCTCAGTTTAAAAAAAAGAGAAAATGCTGATTTGTCTTTTGCTCTGTTCCACAAGAGAACATTCCAGAAATGCTTTGTTCTTAAATGCCCAATGCAGCCTTTTTTATTTGAATATCAAATAATTTCTGGGTAACAGTTAAGTACCTTACTGTGATTCCTCTAAATTTAAATGGCCAAAAAGAAACAAAAATAGCTTCTAAGCAAGAGCAATATCTGATGCAATAATTTAGCTGGGACTGTCTGAGTGGGGAGGGGAAAACTGAAAACGATCTTTTTATGGCAGAGAGGTTCGGAACTCTCTTTCTTATTGGTCTGTTAACTATGTTACTGCCTGGTGATGTCACCAGGCCAAAACTCCATCCCACCAAAACAGGCTGAAAATTAATGTGGTCTTTTCAAACAACTAAAAGGGGATTATCATAATTTTCACAATTTCACAGTATTTTTCCTTTATTTTGTAAAGTATTTTTTTATATTTTATTGTACTTCTATTAATAGTGTTATTCCATCAATATAGTGTGGACTGCACTGGGCCTTTAAGCATTGGTAGCAAGCCTAAAGTAAATAAATCTGACTTTGGCAAAAAGCACACATTTTTTATATAACGTCTTTTCTACTCAATCTTCTGAAGTTTGCGACTGCATTGAAGCGGCGGCATGGCTTGTCAGAGGTTTTTGCTGTTTGCAGTCTTCTGTTTTTAATGACGCTTTGTTTTCGGCGAGCAGCAATACAGCTTCTCCCTTCATGGCAAAAACCTTGAAACATAACGTATTTAATCCTGGGTGAAATACCTATTGAGGTTTGTTTTTATAGGGCTGAACAGGGCCAGTATTCACAAATCATCTCAGGAGTGTGATCTAGGATCAGGTCCCTCCTTTTACTCATTATGATTTAAAAGCAAAACCGAAATCAGCACTTCTTTTCTTAGATCCTTTGTGAATACAGGCCCAGGCCAGATTCTCTGCTATTCGCTGTGTCTTGGCAACAGTGCTGTAGCTCTTACAGAACAGGCAGTGAGACAAGAAGGGGTCGTGTTTAGTACTACATAATGACCATTCAGACATCTCCTCTGTCAAAGACATTAGCCCACGATTAGGGTAGCCTGAACCAAGCCAGAGAGTTGGACGGCCGCCTCCTCATCCCTCTCTTTCACTCTCTCTCTCTGTCTCTCTCTTTTTTCTCACATCCGAAGACTCTGTCTCTCTCCAACTCCCTTGCTTTATTTTTTCTTGCCTCCCTCCCTCCCTCCCTCCCTCTCTGGTGACAGAATATGAATTCAGCCACTGGAAATGACAGCTTTGGGATATGTTGTCTGCCCGGTCCTTTTCCTACAGTGTTCTTCATGCTCCCGTGGAGTTCCATCATGTACATAGTGGCACTTATCAAAGGACCTCGAGCACAAACTATTGACCAAGTGGAAAATGTAAATAAGACGCATTACATTTAACTGTGTTTCCTAGTATGAGAGGGACCTCAGTCTGTCCATTACATGGAGTGTAGTGGTGTATTGCAGATATGCTGTTTTCGAGTGGTCATTTTGTCGGTCTGTGCCATATTACAGTTTTGAGTGTGTACTGTAACTTTTCTGGGACTTTTCTGTGTTAAACATATTGAACAACTTCTGGTACTTACTACTCTACAAACTGCATGGTTGATAGCAGAGCTTTGGCGCTATGGAAAAGTGAAAGTTGAAGTTGTGAACACTCCAGTTTGTGCATAAGCTAACGCATTTTGATGAGCTTAAGTGAATAGCTCCTAAAACGTCTTCTTTCGATACATACACCTAAATCATTGTACATTTTTCGAATATTTGATTACAACATTTCAGGGGCACAACTTTGGTTTTAGATGTGGGGGGGACATACATAGTTGTTTTTATCTTGTCGGATAAACACTACAGACAGCCTACCTGACTGCTCGGAGGCACCCCCATGATCCTAAAGCACACCGTTGCCTCGTTTTGTATCACATTCCAATTATGAAACTGGGTGGACATGTTCCCACCGTCCCCAGTAAAAGTTGCACCACTGCAACATTTGATTACAACAACCTCCAAGAAAATAACGACTAAGTACACACTTTCTCTTAGAATGCGAAAGAGAGCGGAGGAGGGTGTGCTCTCTCTCTCTCTCTCTCTCTCTCTCTCTCTCTCTCTCTCTCTCTCTCTCTCTCTCTCTCTCTCTCTCTCTCTCTCTCTCTCTCTCTCTCTCTCTCTCTCTCTCTCTCTCTCTCTCTCTCTCTCTCTCTCTCTCTCTCTCGTCATGGCTGACAGTGAAATGAGACAGGGAAATGAGAAAAGTAAATAAATTGCTCTGATTATCAGGGTGGCCTAATGGCTTCTGATTGTCCCGTTTGACAGGAGAAATATGCCCTACTTGACAGATAGATGTAGGGAAGAAGAGGTGACTGGCTGTAATCGGGTCTGCCCATACCCAGCCCTAGGAGACTCTTTGTGGTGCTGCTGCTTCCGACAGGAGGTTTTTCATAGGCAGGCAGGAGGCTAGACCAATGCGCCGGACGTGGTTATTGGCTGTCTGGGAGGAGACAGAAGGAAGGATCGAAGGATCATTTGGGGAGAAAACTTTATGAGGAGGGCAGTGAAAAAGTGAAAGACTGAATGTCTGGGGAAAGTTATTCTTAGCCACACTTACTTGTGCAAACTGGACTGAACTCCCAAACAATTCAAAAGGACACAAACATGTTTGCAATCAGTTTCCCATTCATGGGACGGTTAGCATGAGGTTGTAAGTAACAAGAACATTTCCCAGGACATAGACATATCTGATATTGGCAGAAAGCTTAAATTCTTGTTAACCTCTCTGGTACAAGTGGGACGCTAGCGTCCCACCTAACCAACAGCCAGTGAAATTGCAGGGCGCCAAATTCAAAACAACATAAATCTCATAATTAAAATTCCTTAAACATACAAGTATTACACACCATTTTAAAGATAAACTTCTCGTTAATCCAGCCACAGTGTCTGATTTCAAAAAGGCTTTACGGCGAAAGCACACCTTGCGATTATGTTAGGTCAGCACCTAGTCACAGAAAACCATACAGCCGTTTTCCAGCCAAGGAGAGGCTCACAAAAGTCAGAAATAGCGATTAAATTAATCACTAACCTTTGATGATCTTCATCAGATGGCACTCATAGGACTTCATGTTACACAATACATGTATGTTTTGTTCGATAAAGTTCATATTTATATCCAAAAATCTCAGTTTACATTGGCGCGTTATGTTCAGAAATGCATTGTCTCAAACAAACATCCAGTGAAAGTGCAGAGAGCCACATCAAATAACAGAAATACTCATCATAAACATTGATAAAAGATACAAGTGTTAAACATACGAATAAAGATAAACGTCTCCTTAACTTCTACCGAGTCAGAAACCCGGATCCGGGAGCACCCCCCACCCCCCACCAGTAAAAAAGCTGAATAGCATAGCTAGCATAGCGTCACAAGTAAATAGTAGCATCTAAATATCATTCAATCACAAGTCCAAGATACCAGATGAAAGATCCACTTCTTGTGAATCCAGCAATCATTTCTGATTTTTAAAATGTTTTACAGGGAAGACACAATATGTAAATCTATTAGCTAACCACGTTAGCAAAAGACACCATTTTTCTTTGTCCACCATTTTTTCTCTCCACCAGTAGCTATCACCAATTCGGCCAAATAAAGATATTGATAGCCACTAACCAAGAAAAAACCTCATCAGATGACAGTCTGATAACATATTTATTGTATAGGATAGTTTTTGTTAGAAAAATGTGCATATTTCAGGTAGAAATCATAGTTTACAATTGCACCCACCATCACAACTCGACTAGAATAAATACAGAGAGCAACGTGTATTACCAATTTACTCATCATAAAACATTTCATAAAAATAGACAAAGCATAGCAATGGAAAGACACATATCTTGTGAATTCAGACAATATTTCAGATTTTCTAAGCGTTTTACAGCGAAAACACAATAAATCGTTATATTAGCATACCACATGTGCAAACGTTACCCCAGCATGAATCCAAGGCAAGGGGAGCGATAACGTTATGATCACCAAAATATATTAATTTTTTCACTAACCTTCTCAGAATTCTTCCGATGACACTCCTGTAACATCATATTACAACATACATATAGAGTTTGTTCGAAAATGTGCATATTTAGCCACAAAAAAACGTGGTTATACAATGAGAATAGTAGCAAAACTGGCCTGAAAATGTCGGGCGCTATTTTTGAGAGTGATCTAGTCTAATCGATAGCTAATCATAAACTTGACTAAAAAATACAGGGTTGACAGGAATCGAAAGACAAATTAGTTCTTAATGCAATCGCTGACTTACATTTCAAAAATTATCCTTACTGTGCAATACCGGGTCCGCCAAGCGAAGCTACACATAACAAAATGGTGATATATGCGTTTAAAATTTTTCAACAGAACAGCGATTTATCATCATAAATAGTTCTTACTGTGAGCTGTTCTTCCATCAGTATCTTGGGCAATGTATCCTTTCTCCGGTCTAATCGTCTTTTGGTCGAAAGATGTCCTCTTGTCCCGTCGAAATGGCCAATAACGTTCGGTATGTACAGGAAACGTGCCCAGCTCATGGAAGAGGGTCACAAATAAATGCCTCAAAATCGCACTAAACGGATATAAATTGCTATAAAACGGTTTAAATTAACTACCTTATGATGTTTTTAACACCTATAACAAGTAAAAACATGACCGGCGATATATTACTGGCTAAACCAAGGCTTGGAAAGGGGTCGGTCCGACGCCCTTCATGCGTCCAGCGCAGGATCCAAAAGAAAGCTACTTCCGGTCTTTTCTGTTTTATACGGGCCCTGATTGCGCAATCGACTCCATTCAAATTGTCACCACTTACTGACATCTAGAGGAAGGTGTAGGCAGTGTTTGTATCCTCATAGCATTCACAGGGACATTAAAACTGACCTGGGACCAGAGGCCAAGATTTCTGAAATCTCACTCCCTGTCAGGGAAAGTGCTGTAGATAGAGTTCTGTTCCACTCAGAGACATAATTCCAACGGTTATAGAAACTAGAGAGTGTTTTCTATCCAATAATAACAATAATATGCATATTGTACGAGCAAGAATTGACTACTAGGCAGTTTAATTTGGCAATGTCAAAAAAAATAAAGTGCTAACAGCACCCCCTATTGACAAAAGGTTAATAGAAACATGCCAAACGATGTTTAAAATCAATCCTCCGGTTGTTTTTGTCATAAATAATCAATAATATTTCAACCGCACAAAAGCTTCGTCAATAGAAAGGAAAAACAAGTCAGGCGCATGGCTGATGTCTGGAAATTTCCACTGGCATCTCATTGAAAGTGCTGTATCTCCCTCATTTTTCAGAGTAAAAGCCTGAAACAATGGCTAAAGACTGGCCACATGTAGAGGAAGCCATAGAGCTCGTGAACTGGGTCCTTTGTATGGTGGATAGGCTTTCAATGGAAAAACAGCCTTTCAAAATAATAGTACTACCTGGTTGGATTTTCCTTGGGTTTTTGCCTGCCATATCAGTTCTGTTATACTCACAAACATTATTTTAACAGTTTTGGAAACTGTAGAGTGTTTTCTATCCAAATCTACTAATTATATGCATATCCTAACTTCTGGGCCTGAGTAGCAGGCAGTTTAATTTGGGCACGCTTTTCATCCAAAATTCCGAATGCTGCCCCCTACCCTAGTGAAGTTAATCTAACTGCACTGTCCAATTTACAGTAGCTATTACAGTGAAATAATACCATGCTATTGCTTCAGGAGTGTGCACAATTTTGAACATGAAAAGTTATTAATAAACAAAATAGGCACATTTGGGCAGTCTGGATACAACATTTTGAACAGAAATGCAATGGTTGATTGGATTAGTCTAAAACTTTGCACATACACTGCTGCCATCTAGTGGCCAAAATCTTAATTGCACCTCGGCTGGAATAATACATTATGGCCTTTCTCTTGCCTTTCTCTTGCAAAGATCATGGTACAAAAAAAATACAAAAGAACGGTTGTTTTTTTCTTTGTTTTATCTTTTACCAGATCTATTGTGTTATATTCTCCTACATTCCTTTCACATTTCCACAAACCTCAAAGTGTTTCCTTTCAAATGGTACCAAGAATATGCATATCCTTGCTTCAGGGCCTGAGCTACAGGCAGTTAGATTTGGGTATGTCATTTTAGGCGAAAATTGAAAAAAGGGGGCAGATCCTTAATTATGAGGTTCATTGTATTTTAGATGGAAGACTGTAGGATTGATGGAGAAATAGGGGAGAAGATGAGAGAGTGATACAGCTTGTTAGAGCGTGAGAGGAGAGCTATGTAAAAGAGAGAATGAGAGAGAGAGTTAGACGGAAGGAAGATAGAGGGGGAGAGACTGGTAGAGGAGAGGCAGTCAGTGGCAATGTGGTGCAGAGAGGTGCCGTGTGGATCAGTGCAGAGACCATTAATGAGGCCATTAAACTGTCCTAGATACCTTTGCGTGTGTGTGATGAAGGCCTGATCAATACCAAGATTTAGGAGCTCATTCACAGCCTGCCCTGCCCTGTGCTGGGCACACACACACAACTCAGGTTATTTACACCTTCTCTCTACACAGCCCAGGTTTAGTCATCTTAATCTCTGTACAGTCAAAAGCGGCCATCTCCCATGTTATGTTTTTTTCAGGAACATTATGCTTTAATTTACTTAGGAGCACACAGTGTACAGACCTAAGGGTTGTGCGGTAAATTTTTAATATCTACTGTATTAAGGTTAATGCATACAAGGATCATTTCAGTCGAGGACCGGAGGAATGCGTAATGTAAAAGAAAATCCAGAAAACTCAATGTCCTCAACAGCATCCATCTCTCCATCCATCCCTCCTCTCCTCCATCCCTCCATCCAAGACACTTAACCCATATGAACAGCTGAATGACATCACTCAGAGAGGGACTTTTCTTCCCTCTTTTACTGCTTTCCTCTGCCTTTATCTTTTTCTCCTGACAGGCACAACATTGTATCCTAGATTGCGTGCCAACTGCCAAACCAGTCTCCGACCTGAGAACCCTCTGTATCTAAACACTCCTCCTCAAATCAAATCAAAATGTATTTGTCACGTGCGCCGAATACAACAGGACAGTGAAATGCTTACTTACCCATAGTGCAAAAAATGTATTAGGTGAACAAAAGGTAAGTAAAGAAATAAAAACAACAGTAAAAAGACAGTGAAAAATAACAGCTGCGAGGCTATATACAGTAGCAAGGCTATAAAAGTAGCGAGGCTAGTATGAGGTAGTATGTACATGAATGTATGGTTAAAGGGACTATGCATATATGATGAACAGAGAGTAGCAGTAGCGTAAAAGAGGGGTTGGTGGGTGGTGGGTGACGGGACACAACGCAGATAGCCCGGTTAGCCAATGTGCGGGAGCACTGGTTGGTCGGGCCAATTGAGGTAGTATGTACAGGAATGTATAGTTAAAGCGGCTATGCATATATTATAAACCGAGTGTAGCATCAGCGTAAAAGAGGGGTTGGGGGGGGCACACAATGCAGATAGTCCGGGTAGCCATTTGATTACCTGTTCAGGAGTCTTATGGCTTGGGGGTAAAAACTGTTGAAGCCTTTTTGTCCTAGACTTGGCACTCCGGTACCGCTTGCCATGCGGTAGTAAAGAGAACAGTCTATGACTGGGGTGGCTGGGGTCTTTGACAAGTTTTAGGGTCTTCCTCTGACACCGCCTGGTGTAGAGGTCCTGGATGACAGGCAGCTTAGCCCCAGTGATGTACTAGGCCGTACGCATTACCCTCTTTAGTGCCTTACGGTCGGAGGCCGAGCAGTTGCCGTACCAGGCAGTGATGCAATCAGTCAGGATGCTCTCGATGTTGCACATGTAGAACCTTTTGAGGATCTCAGGACCCATGCCAAATCTTTTTAGTTTCCTGAGGGGGAATAGGCTTCGTCGTGCCCTCTTCACAGCTGCCTTGGTGTGTTTGGACCATTCTAGTTTGTTGGTGATGTGGACACCAAGGAACTTGAAGCTCTCAACCTGCTCCATTACAGCCCAGTCGATGAGAATGGGGGCGTGCTCGGTCCTCTTTTTCCTGTAATCCACAATCATCCCCTTAGTCTTGGTTACGTTGAGGGATAGGTTGTTATTCTGGCACCACCCGGCCAGGTCCTCCTCCCAGTCCAGTGAAACTCATTTTAGAAGTAGTCCCAAAATTCCCACAGAAATGCAAACATCTCTATCTCTTCCATCCTGCAGCCTTAATGGGCATGTGGAAACCAGAGAAACCCAGCAAGTTCACCAAAACAGTCTGTGGCTCAGAGGGATTCAATACAGTCCTCCCAGATACAGTCAGGTCCAAATCTAAACAACCAAAATATATCAAAGAGATTTGAGCCTCTGACGTAAACCAGAGGGATGTGAGAGGAACCATGCCAAGGGCCCGTTTGGATCCCTACTCATTATGTTTTGTGTTTACGTGCTTTGAGTGCATTAAGTCTT
Organism: Salvelinus alpinus; assembly: GCF_045679555.1. Lineage (NCBI taxonomy): Eukaryota > Metazoa > Chordata > Actinopteri > Salmoniformes > Salmonidae > Salvelinus > Salvelinus alpinus. Next base: position 20,473,429 of record NC_092115.1, read on the forward strand.
TCCATGTGTTGGTGTTGGTGTACACGGGTTGTTTTAGACTAGGAACACATGAAGACACACAGCCATAGTTGACGAAGTGCAGGCTAAATGGGAGAAAAGACCAAGATTTAGGAGCTCATTCACAGCCTGCCCTGCCCTGTGCTGGACACACGCACACACAGCTCAGGTTATTTACACCTTCTTTCTACACAGCCCAGGTTTAGTCACAGCCCAGGTTTAGTTGTGGGTGGTGGGTGATACTCTCTTGTATTTATTGAATCGCTTGTTCATTTTCTCGTTCCTTTTGTTTGTGAGTCCATTGCTTAGTTCATTCATCCATTCAGTCAGTCAGTCAGTCAGTCAGACAGTCAATAAATCATTTGAGTATCAGAGTTTACAACTTTCTTCATAATTATCTACATGGGCTGTTGCTTTTTCTCACTGCCTCAATTCACAGCACTGACTGACTATAAGAGAGCATAGAAAAGCTTCATGTCAAACCATTTCATCATCCTCTACTCCTCTCCAGGGCTGGCTGAAGGTGCCATTTTGTTTCATTTGATGCCAGTTTCTCATAAATGTTGTAACTTGTCCCTTGAACCCAGAAACTGGCAGCTAGCTGGAGGCGATCGAAAGAGAATGGCTCTGAATGCTACTGAGCTCCTTAAACCTCAAGATGTCTTTATCTAGTGTCTGAAGTACAACAGAGAAAAAGGAATCTTGTAAACCAAAAGACAAGCTTGTCTTCCTTAATTATTTTCATTACAGTCTTCGCCACTAAATCTCTCCTCAGGCTATCAAAGATAATTCCATGTTCCAGTTAACTCTAGAACAGCCAGGACATGACACATTCAAGAACGCGCCAATAATGCCTGTTTTACGTCTACAATTCAAGAGTGGTGGCGCTACTGGCATCACTGGAGGGATTTGGAAAATGGTTAATTGGTTCCCTGACAGAAACTCTTGGAAATGCAGCACAGAACAGGACACAGAAAGGAACAGAACAGAGCAGTGCAGAACAGGACAGTGCAGAACAGAACAGAACAGCACAGAACACTGGAGAACTGAAGCTTCCCTATGATCTGTGAGGTCCATTACCATGTAGTCATGACTGGGCAGTCCTTCTGAGTTACTGCTAGTAGGGAGGCAGTGATCAACAACATGCCTAGAGGGGAGAGAAAGAGATGGGAAGAGGAAAAGAGAGAGTGGGATAGAGAGAGAGAGAGAGAGAGAGAGAGAGAGAGAGAGAGAGAGAGAGAGAGAGAGAGAGAGAGAGAGAGAGAGAGAGAGAGAGAGAGAGAGAGAGGAGATTGACAGAGAGAGAGTAGAGATTGAGAGAGAAAGGGAAGAGATTGAGAGAGAGGGAAGAGATTGAGAGAGAGAGAGAAAGAGAGAGAGAGAGAGAGAGTCATGCGCAATATGAGCTCCTGATATATTCATATTTTTTTGTTTTTTAAATGAGATAAACACTCTAATCGAAAAAGAATTCCAGATAAGAAGTGATGAACAACAACTCTATTCATTCAGAATAGAAAAAAAAGTAACTTTGCGCCTCAAGTTAAGAAGTTTTGACTCTAGCTAGCTAGCTACACAACAAAGTCCTAGCCAGCAGACTAACAAGCTAGCCAGAAGAAATGAGCTAGAACAAACCTAGCAAGGGGAGTTAATACAATGACATCAAACGACCAAACTGAGTGAGTAAACCAAAAAGGAGCACAGTCTAACTTTAAACATATCTTCAGTTTTTTTTGTGTGAAGATTTGTCACTCTTTTTGCTGGTTTTTGAACTAAATTAGCGCTAGCTAGCAACAGCAGCAGACAAACAAATCAGGTTGCTATGGCAACATGGCAGTGGGAACAGAGCAGCAGTAGTAGCGGAGCCCACAGGCACCATGTCCCCACTCCCCCTCAGCTCTGAATCCATTCTCTACCCTCCAGAGGCCAAAAATGACACAACGAGGAAAGCTTTTAAATAGACACTACTGAAGGTGAGGCCAGAAACCCTTTTTGCAGACCTCTACAAAAACGGTGACGTGAGTAATCTCATCTTCCTCACTGACCAGCCAAATGCATGGCGCTCAGCAGTCTGCTCTCACTAGCCATCCATAAAGAAAGAGGGAATCTGTAATGGGTGGAAGTTTAAAATCAAAGAGACAGACGACCCTGACAGCATCATGATAACAATCAACCTCTACAAGACTGGGACTGTCATGGTGCAAGGTAACATTAGGCTGTTTGAAACAGACTTTCAGACCATTGAGGAGAGAGCGGAGAGAGAGAAGGACACCACCAGTGACATGCCCTCCCACAAGACAAACTCCACCAGCACCACCCTCACCTCTACTATCCCCACCCAAAAAGGCACACCCAGCACCTCTCTTCCCACCATAGTGGAGAACACGCCCCAGGAGTAGAGCGACCCCCTCAGTGCAGAGCAGGCTCAGGCCCTCCTCACCACCATGGCTGCCATGAGGGATGAGTTCACCAAACCGGAGGGGGAGGTGGTCCTGCTCAGGGAGAGCGTGAGCAAACAGCAACCAGACAACCACACCTTAGAGGAGCTCCTAACCAAGGTGCTGACAGAGCAGGACAGCAGCCTTGCAACACAGCTGAAAGAGGTTCAGCAAGAGAGAGACGGACTCAAGAGAGAGCTGGCTGATCTAACAAAGAAGGTGAGAGAGCTCCAAAAAGACAGGCAGAACAGGAATAACGATGTGACCACACTAAGAGAGGAGCTGCAGGAGAGAACAGAGGACAGGCTGCAAGAGCAGCTAGAACACCACTCTATGACCTGCTCTCACACAGCAGAGGAGCCCAGCTCAACCAGCCAGGCTTCCCCAGCCCTGCCTGCTGCAGCCCTCCCCAACCCACAGAACAGCCTCCCACTGACAGCGGCACCGGCACAGACCAGCCACACCCCAGCTCCAACACCCACCAGCCCCCTCTCTGCCCCCTCCAGTCCAGAAGAATCACTGGCTGACATCGTCCTGTTGATGGACTCAAATGGGAAGTTTGTTCAGGAGAATAAACTTTTCCCTAGACACAAAACGAGAAAGGTGTGGTGCCCAACAACGCAGAGTGCCATGGAGCTGCTTGATAAGGCCCATCTCGGGTCGCCAAGCCACATAATCATACACACCGGAAGCAACGACCTGCGTGGTCAGCAGGAGAGGTTGGCGACTTCACTACAGGGAATGATTGAGAAGGCCTCCGCAATCTTCCCCAACTCAAGAATCGTGATGTCAACCCTTCTACAGAGGAAGGACTTCCACCCTGCCACAATCCAAAGAATAAACGGCAGCCTCTCCCGGGACTGTGCCCTGCGACCCAATGTACACCTGGCCCACCATCCCACCCTCGATTTGGACTGTCTCTATGACCATGTTCACCTGTACAGGGAGACAGTCCCCATCCTTGCCAAGACTCTCAAGGACGTCGCTTTAAACCGCAGCCCGACCTCTCCACCCAGGAACAGCGGAGCAATCTCCGGGAGATCACCGGGACAACACCCCGGACCAGCACCCTGGACTCCCCAGCCACAACCACAGCACCACCAACCTCAATTCCCACCACAGCCAGCGCAGCACAAACTACCCCAGCCCAGCTTCAGAGGCACCCAGACAAGGCTTCCCACCCCCCGCCCCCCACCGCAGACCCACACTTGGAGGAGCCACAGCCCAGCAGGCAGAGCTACGCACAGGCTGTGAGAGGAGCAACTGGCCCAGCCCCCACCAATGAAATTAGTGACATTAAACAAATGCTGAGTCTACTATGCTCACATGTGATAGGCCGAGGGTCATGGTAAGATGAGCACAAGAACTCCACCATCCTCACACTACATCCACCCAAGTGGCATGATACAACTTCTATCTTAAATGATAAACAAATCACATTTGCATAATACGAGTTTACTTTAATTGAAAAAAACGATTTTAATAGTTCTTGTTGGATTGTGAGTGTTTGTCTCATTTTGAAGGTAAAGAAGAAAAAAAAGTTATGAAATCTTTTTACGTTGCATGTTGGAATTTACAAGATTGAAGTCCTCTGCTTTTGGGCTAAAGAGCAGAAACCCAGACTTCCTGAAAGATATTGATGATGTTGATATTGTAGTACTACAGGAAACATGGTGCAGAGGTGATGTTTCCTCTGGCTGTCCACTAGGTTATAGGGAGATAATCCTACCATCCACTAAATTAAAAGGAATCAAACAGGGCAGAGACTCAGGGGGAATGCTAATATGGTATAAATCTGAACTAATTAATTCAATCGAATTGATCAAAACAGGAGAATTCTTTATCTGGTTAAAAATCAAAAGGAGGCTATCTTGACAGATAAAAACGTATTCCTCTGTGCCACATACATTCCCCCCTCAGATGAAGAGAGTTTCTCCATTCTAGAGGGGGAAATTAGTCACTTTCAGGCTCAAGGCAATGTACTGGTCTGTGGAGACCTGAATGCTAGAACAGCAGAAGAACTAGACACTATTAACAGTCATGGGGATAAACACCTACCAGGAAGCAACAACCTTTCCCTCCCCACAGAAACAACTATGACAAAGTGAAAAACAAAAATGGAGTACAGCTCGTGAAGCTCTGCCGAACACTGGGTCTGTACATAGTCAATGGTAGGCTGAGAGGGGACTCTTTTGGTAGGTACACCTAGAGCTCATCCCTTGGCAGCAGCACTGTAGACTACTTCCTCACCGACCTAAACCCAGAGTCTCTCAGAGCCTTCACAGTCAGCCCACTAACACCTCTCTCAGACCACAGTAAAATCACAGTGTTTCTGAGAAGAGTGGAACCCAACCATGAAGCATCACGTCCAAATAAATTACATTGTACTAAACAGGCCTATAGATGGAGTGCAAACAGTACAGACATCTACCAAAAAGCAATTAGTAGCCAAAAAATACAATCTCTCCTGGACAACTTTTTAGCCTCAACATTCTCCTATAGCAACGAAGGTGTAAATTAGTTCCGTTTGGAACATTATATTTGACAAATTAGCCTCCTTGGCTAATCTAAAGAAGCATAAGAGCAAACCAGAAATAACAGAAAATAAAAAATGGTTTGATAATGATTGCAAAAATCTAAGAAAGTCATTGAGAAATATATCTAATCAAAAACACAGAGAACCAGCCAACAAAAATATACGCCTTCAATTTGGGGAAACACTGAAGCAATACAAACACACCCTAAGAACAAAAAAGGAAAAGCACATCAGAAAACAGCTGGATGTAATTGAGGAATCCATAGAATCAAACCACTTCTGGGAGAATTGGAATAAATTAAACAAACCTCATCAGGAGGAATTGGCTATCCAAAATGGGGATACAGTATGTGGAGAAATCACTTTGCAAACCTCTACAGCAATATAACAAAGAGCCCAGAACAAAAAGATATACAAGAAAAATTACAAATCCTTGAATCAGTAGTCAAAGACTATCAGAATCCTGTGGTTACCTCAATTACAGAAGAAGAATTATTGGAAAAACTATACACTCTCCAACCCAAAAAGGCCTGTGGTGCTGATGGTATTTTAAATGAAATGATCAAATATACAGACCACAAATTCAAATTGGCTATACTCAAACTCTTCAACATTATCCTCACTGCAGGTATTTCCCCCGATATTTGGAACCAGGGATTGATCACACCAATCTATAAAAATGGAGACAAATTTGACCCAAATAATTACAGAGGAATTTGCATTAACAGCAACTTGGGGGAAATTCTCTGCAGTATTATAAATAGCAGACTACACCATTTCCTTGACGAATACAACGTCCTGAGCAGAAGCCAGATTGGATTTCTAAAACATTATTGTACAACAGATCACATTTACACCCTCCACACTCTTATTGACAAACAAGTAAACAGAAACAAAGGCAAAATCTACTCGTGTTTTGTAGATTTCAAGAAAGCATTTGATTCAATTTGGCGCGAAGGTCCTTTTTATAAACTAATAGAAAGTGGTATTGGAGGGAAAACATATGATGTTATTAAATCAATGTACACTAAAAACAAATGTGCGGTTAAAGTTGGCATCAAGCAAACAGACTTCTTCTCTCAGGGACGGGGAGTGAAACAGGGCTGCCCAATAAGTCCAACACTATTTAACATCTACATTAATAAATTGGCAAAAACATTAGAAGAATCGGAAGCACCTGGTATCACCCTACACAACACTGAAATCAAGTGTCTGCTGTACGCAGATGACCTGGTGCTGCAGTCTCCCACTAAAGAGGGGTTACAGCAGCACCTAGATCATCTTCACAGGTTCTGTCAGACCTGGGCTCTGACCGTTAACCTAAAAAAAACAAATATAATGATATTCCAAAAAAGGTCCAGAAATCAGGATGACAAATATAAATTCTATTTGGACACAGTTCTATTAGAACACACCAAAAACTACACATATCTAGGACTAAATATCAGCAACACAGGTATCTTTCACATGGCTGTGAATGAGCTGAGAGACAAAGCAAGAAGAGCATTCTATGCCATTAAAAGGAACATTAAAATCGAAATTCCAATTAGATTCTGGCTCAAAATTTTCCAATCGGTTATATAACCAATTGCTCTATATGGCAGTGAAGTATGGGGTCCACTCTCTAATAATGAATTCACCAAATGGGACAAACATCCAATTGAAATACTACATGCAGAGTTTTGCAAGACTGTATTGCAAGTGCAAAGAAAAACTCCAAATAACGCATGTTGTGCAGAATTGGGCCAATACCCCCTCCTCATTCATCTAAAAACAAGTGACCCCAAAACATTCCATCACACAGCTCTACAATGTCAAGAGATGAAACCAGAGAAGAGTCCCCTCAGCCAGCTGGTTCTGAGGCTCAGTTCACAACCCCAAACCAACCCCATAGAGCCTCAGGACAGCACTCAAAAAATCTGGCCCAACCAAATCATCACAAAACAAAAACAAAAATATATCACCTATTGGAAAGACACCACAAAAAATCTAAGTATACTTCAATGATATTTGGCTCTAAACAGACAGTACATGGTGGCAGACTATCTGACCACTGTGACTGATAGAAAACTGAGGAAAACACTGACTAGGTACAGACTCAGTGAGCACAGTCTGGCTATAGAGACCGGTCGTCACAGACAAACCTGTTCACTCTGCTCCAGGGGAGAGGTAGAGACAGAGTTGCATTTCTTATTGCATTTCTTAGAGTCAGGCGCAGTGCGCTCTCCTGCGCCTGACTTCCCTGCAGCCAGTTACGCACCTCATTTCTTAGAGAGAGAGAGAGAGACAGAGACTGAGAGAGAGAGAGACTGAGAGAGAGAGAGACTGAGAGAGAGAGAGACTGAGAGAGAGAGAGCGAGAGAGACTGAGAGAGAGAGAGAGACTGAGAGAGAGAGAGACTGAGAGAGAGAGGGACTGAGAGACTGAGAGAGTGAGAGACTGAGACTGAGACTGAGAGACTGAGAGACTGAGACTGAGAGAGTGAGAGACTGAGAGAGTGAGAGACTGAGACTGAGAGAGTGAGAGACTGAGACTGAGAGAGTGAGAGACTGAGACTGAGAGAGTGAGAGACTGAGACGGAGACTGAGAGAGTGAGAGACTGAGACTGAGAGACTGAGACTGAGAGACTGAGACTGAGAGACTGAGACTGAGAGACTGAGACAGAGAGAGAGAGACTGAGAGAGAGATAGAGACTGAGTGAGAGACTGAGAGAGAGAGAGAGAGAAAGAGAGAGAGAGAGAGAGACTGAGTGAGAGAGAGACTGAGACCCCTCATCTGAATCGAACAGAGGCCCCTATTAGATGACTATGGTGTGGTGGTGCTGTGTCTTTAAGGAGAAAACCACAATTAAACTGTTCTATGAGGGAATGGGCCTTGGACCACTGGTCAGCTGACCAATTACCGGGACGTTTCCGACCAATCGTTGAACTGGGAATTAGTCAAGCATACCGGGAACGTCCAGCTGGGAATTGAGGGATGGATGCCCTGTGGATTGTGAAATGTATTACGCTTATCCTGGGAAGATCTAAATGAGGGAGTTGATGCAAAGGGAGAATGGGAAGAGGTCACACAAAACTATTCATGTTATTTTCTGGGAGGGTTTGGTGATAATAAATGAGCTTTCTGTCCATTGTGTTGTGTAATAGATGTGTAATAGACATGATGCAGTGGAGGCTGGTGACTTGAAAGATGTTTGAGGATGGGAGACACATGGTATAGGCACAGAACGCATGGAGACAACAAAGCGTGTTTCAAAAATCGTCAAATACTAATTATTTTAACCTACAGCATTTAATAAAGACATTTATACTACAATATTATTGGGAATGGGAATGAGAGGGCTACTTAGTGTTGGGAAGGGATCACAGCAGTGATTGGTATGAGGCATAAGTTGAGGTGTTCAGATGTTTGACTTCAGTGCAGGACGGGATTTGACTGGGAAGACAAAAAACAATAACACAACACACTACACATTTAGACAAAAGAGTTAAGAATGAGTTAGTCCAAGCAAGGAGTAAAATCATTGATGTGTAATATTGTGATTGACTTTACATACAGTAATGAGAGAAAATTGATAGGGGTACTCACAGTGCTTGGAGAGGAAACATTCAATGTGCCAGTGGATGAGCGGGCACATAAGACGTGGCTTCAGGAGAGAGTTGACAATGGTAGTGGAGTGGACTGGTCATCACCTCTTAATCAGGGAACAGAAGGGGACTTAGCTGTAGATACAAATAGCAGATACATTCCATTACAGCTGCGCCATCGTAGGTTTGAACAACAACTTTCTCCATGAATTTAAACTCCGACAGCGCATCATGCCCACGTGACACATGACACATCAAAGTATCCCAAGAAACATTCCTGAATAAAGCCCTGATCATCCACATACCTGACGATAACTGACAACTGCAAGCAGACTGGTGGCACCATAGGTCCCAGAGTGGTGGGGCAATTTTTACCCCCTGGGGCCCGGAGTTTTTCCTTATGTGTTAACCTAACCAGAAAAATTCTGGACCCTATTAGGTATGTGTCACGACTTCCGCCGAAGTCTTGTTTGGGCGGCTTCGGCGGTCGACGTCACCGGTCTTCTAGCCATCGCCGATCCACCTTTCATTTTCCATTTGTTTTGTCTTCATTTCCCACACACCTGGTTTACATTCCCTCATTACGTGACGTGTATTTAACCCTCTGTTCCCCCCATGTCTGTGTGTGGAGTTGTTTATTGTAAAGTGTTTGTGCATTTCTAACTGGTTTGCGACAGGTTATTTTAACCCGTATTTTGTTGTTTCTGGGTGCAGTTTGTTTTGCCTAAATAAACTGCTCCGGTTGTTACCTATGTCTGCTCTCCTGCGCCTGACTTCCCTGCAGCCAGTTACGCACCTCTTACAGTATGACAGTGATTAATCAGTTATAAAAAGGTTTTATAAGGCCTATGTTGGGACCGGTTTTTCCTATTCAGGTCACATGTTTGAAAAAAAACTCCTGGTCATGGGAGGGGGGGTTGGAAACCCTGTCAAACTGCAGCAACCTTATACTTGTTCATATTCATTATATTTAGACTAGAATAGGAGGGTGATTTCCTCAACCCAGACACAGAGACAACAACTGATAGACAATAGAACTCACAGGGCTGAGCTTACTTTATGCATGTTTGCATCATGCAGACCTATGCAACTTTAGTCTTTATACAAAATTAACTCACATCTGTCATCAATATTATCTCGATTGATTAATTCAAGTTAATAATTTTGGATTGAAAACGTATAGGCAGCCTAGCCAGCCCAATTTTGAATATAAACCAAATTTGATAAAATTCACATTTTCTCCTGACACACAAATGGACTATAAATACAGAACGTTACCAATTAATTTACCCTGACCAGATGGACACGGCACATAGGCTGTATGCATCTGCTCTTATTAGTAGCCTACAGTTGATCAGACTGAAAAATAGTGTTGTTTTCATCCCATAGGGCATGTCAGATTTATAATGTTTAGGTGTAGCCTAGGCTGCTGCAACATCTATGGAATTAGTTTTTGCTTGAGTCTGTCCAGGAGTGATTATGTGTTATCATCTTAGCTAAATAAATGCCGGAGGAAAGTGTAAAGCCTACTGTTCTTGAGCGCGCGCAATTTTGTTTTTGCTGCGTCAACCTCTCTTTAATCTAACTTTTAATGGATGATGCAATGGAAGCTATCAAATCACTGTGAATTGATTTCGACATCCCAGATAAGTTCTATATGTTCAGCAAGTAAAGCATCGTAATGTGCAATTACCGCTGCAAGCTCCTTGTAGTTCCACTTGTTAGCGGAACTTTCCCTCTCGTCGTGTCCTCTAAAAGCAGATTCCTGCCCAAAAACACAGTGGTGTTGATAAGGCGCTTGAGAACATCCCTGTTTCTTCTTACTTTCTCGCTGTTTGAATACGCAGACCTTCGTCATAATCGATGCAGATATTTCCCAGAAGCATGAATATGATTTGGGCATTTATATGCTCCCTGCTTTTGTTTTGCCGTTTAGCTGAACGATCAATGTTCTTCAGGTCACTGTACCCCTCTTTCGCCCAAGGGTCAGACTTTCCAAAAAGCAGCCAAGGCCAGCAATATAGGCAGCTTGATGAAAGGCTCCCTGTTAACCAGCTATACTTTTGATACCAGTTGGTATTGATGAAATGCTCCCTGTTAACCAGCTATACTGTTGTACCAGGTGGTATTGAACGCCCTCACCTTGTCATCCTTCTTCATGAAACTGATCTCAGGCAGAGGTCGACCCTCACTTTTCATTCACACCTTCTCCGTGTACACCAGAGAATGAAAGGGGTTCTTCAACAAAAAGTCAACAACATTTTCGGCAACAATTGGCCCAGCGTCATCTGGATTTGGCCTGGGTAGGCTGTCATTGTAAATAAGAATGTGTTCTTAACTGACTTGCCTAGTTAAATTAAAACATTTAAAAAATTCAAAAAGAATATATTTTAAACTTTTTTAGTGTTTCACAATTTTTATTTGTATGAAATTTCACTGAAGAGGATGGTCCTCCCCTTCCTCCTCTGAGGAGCCTCCACTGATGTGATGGCCCTGTGCTGTAGTGTGGAGTTAAAGAGTCGTAGATGTGTAATGTGATGGCCTTGTGTTAGAGTAGCAGTTTGCAGATAACCTCCCCCCCTACTGCTCTCTCTCTCACTCGCTCGCTAGGGTCACTGGGAGGGTTGACTTTGAATAATGTTAAGCCGAGTGTTGCATTAAAAGCTGGGGGCAGCCAGTTGGGCCAGATAAAAGTAGAACAGAGGAACAAGGGAAGGGGGAGGGATGCAGGATGGGGGGGAGGAGAGAAGTGCAGGGGACAGCCACCAATCACTGTCATCGCTGGTGTTCCCTGGTAACGATGGGGACGCGTTTTGGCTTCAGCGGGCTTTACCATTGACCTGCAGCCAGGTACTGACAGTCCTGTTACAAAAACAGGCTCATTACAAACAGGGCACTAACACACACAGGCCTTCCAAACAAGGACTAGGCAAACTTTTTATCCATGAGTTGCAGAAATGCTAGGATAATTTAATTGTGACTTTTAGACAGGGGGTACAGTATATTGTACTTCTGTGTGTGTGGAGATTTTTAAATGGAAATGTTTAACGCAGCAGCACAACCATGGGCACACACCCTCACTCATCCAATCAGTGAGACATGCTGAAACCATGTAGAATTACAAATATCTGCCTTGTCTTACTATAATTGGCCAAACTGTGTCTGTCTGGTTAAATACATGAGTCTGGGTCTTAGTTTCTGTCCCAAATGGCACACTTTTCCCTATACAGTGCACAAGTTTTGAACAGAGTGCTATGGGCTGTGGTCAAAAGTAGTGCACTTTGTAGTCAATATGGTTCCATTTGGGATGCACACTCAGTCTGTTAGACTGGGGTCTGGTTCTGGAATACACACTCCCTTCCGCTACTCCCTTCCGATGCTCCGAGTGCAGGGAAGACAACAGCAGCGTTGGGGCCTACTGGGGCTGTCAGTAACACTGTGTGCTGTGCTGTGCCCAGGGCCGGTAATTGATAACGCGGCCCAGCAGAGCCTTGGGCACTGGAGCGTGTGGCAGGCAGAGAGGAGAGGCTGAGCTATACCAAGGTGAGACTGGGTAGGATGAGAGTGCGTGGGCTGAAACCGAGAGAGAGAGAGGCAGGTGGAGTGGAGGGGGGTTGAGTTGATTGGCTGGGGGTTATTTGGGGATTTTGGGAGCTGGAGTGTGAAAAAAGTTTGGTGTGTTTACGAAAAGTGTGTGTGGGGGGGGGGGGGGGGAGTCACAGGGTGTGTGTATAGTAGTGTGTGGTAGAATGAGGTGATGGAGTGGTTTATTTCGACAAAATAGAGTGTGTATAGACATACTGTATCTGGCGCTCTGTCAGTATGTTTTGGGGTCAGAATAATGAGCCTCCATCTCTCAGCCTTCCACACAGAGATCCAAAAATGCACTCAACTACAGTATATACTAACATCATTCTCCTGTATCATGCTTTTTTATTTTTATTTAACTAGGCAAGTCAGTTAAGAGCAAATTCTTATTTACAATGAAGGCCTACCCTGGCCAAACCCGGACGACGCTGGGCCAATTGTGCACCACCCTATTGGACTCCCAATCACAGTCAGATGTGATACAGCCTGGATCCGAACCAGGGATTGTAGCAGCAGCACAACCATGGGCACACACCCTCACTCATCCAATCAGTGAGACATGCTGAAACCATGTAGAATTACAAATATCTGCCTTGTCTTACTATAATTGGCCAAACTGTGTCTGTCTGGTTAAATACATGAGTCTGGGTCTTAGTTTCTGTCCCAAATGGCACACTTTTCCCTATACAGTGCACAAGTTTTGAACAGAGCGCTATGGGCTGTGGTCAAAAGTAGTGCACTTTGTAGTCAATATGGTTCCATTTGGGATGCACATTCAGTTTGTTAGACTGGGGTCTGGTTCTGGAATACACACTCCCCTCAGTCTGTCTAAGGCACTGAGATGCAGTGCCTTAGACAGCTGCGCCACTCGGGAACTAAATTACATCAACAGAAAATATACTTAGTGATAGAATATGGAGACCCGAAATATATGAAATACGTAAGCGAAAAAAATAAAGACCTTTTCTATTACAAATGTAGACATAGAGGACAGAGAAAAGCCGACCCCCAATATAATTTGGGATTTCTTTAAGGTGTGCATTAGGGGAATAATAATCTCATACTCAGTAAAAATTCAATCTGAGTTAGAAATTACAATTAAACACTATCTTAGAAAAAGCCCATAACAAATATTTACATGGAAAATAAGAAAATAAAATGTCTGTAATATGTTATTTTACGTTTGAAGAGAGCCAACACCTACAGGTTAAACTCAAATAAAGCATACTATTTAATGGCAAATAAACCTGGTACACACCTTGCAGCTCTCACATAACGAATACACTCAAAACCAATTATAATTTTAAACGATTTAAACAATTTTTTTAAATAATTTTAGGATACAAATGCTTTAATAAGAAACAACAACGCTATTAATAACATTTTTTTTAAATGATATGAAAATCTATATAAATCAGAATTAAATAACAGTTGGTCTGATCCTACAGCTTTCTAAGACTCAATTACCATGAAGCAACTGTAGGCAGATAGAAAACAATCACTAAAATGGAAATCACCCCAAAATAAATATTGCGCAGAGAAAAGCACCAGGGATTCCCATATAATTTTTTGTATATTCTGGGTCAAAGTAGCTTCCCTATTTACTCTAATGACAATACAAATGTGCTTCCGAGTGCCATGTATCAAACAGTTATTTCAGTTGTATTAGAACCAGGGATACCAGGAGAGTCCCCTGCAGATTAGTCCCAGAAGTTTAATACATTGCGGCAATAAAATAATAGCAAAACTCATAAGCAACAGAATGGCAAAAGTCTTACCAGACTCAATACATATTAATAAAACGAGGTTTATTAAAAATAGACACTTACAAACAAATACAAGAACATGTTTCCGTTTAATACTATACGCTAAAAAACAAGATGTAGATTTATCAATAATGGCTGTTCGTGGCGAAAAGGCTTTCGACCGTCTTGAGTGACCTTTTCTAAGTATTCTAATTCCTAATTCTATGCTTCCATATACTCCTGGAATGGATACTGCGAAAGATAAGCAAAGAGCAAAGAGAGGGGGAGAGAATTCCCTTTCTTCCATACACTGGAGGTAACGTATTTCTCCTGTCCAATCAGGGCTAAATTCACACAGACACGCACATTCATGCTACACTCACATCACAATTGCTGCTACACTCACATCACAATTGCTGCAACCAGAGTCATATTTACTATTACTAATACACAATAATACTGCACCATTTAAACACTTTCTATGATACATTGGACTATACATTCAATTTATAGTGACAATACAGTAAATGTATAGTCCAATGTATCAGAGAAAGTGTTTACATGTTTGCCTTCCTGTATTATACTTATGCTAAAAATATATATATATTCTACTGAGCCATTTACTTTATGTTCGTATTCTTATATTTTTGTTGCATTGTCAAGGAGCATTGCATTGTCAAGGATATACCATGTATATCCTGTACATACGACTAATAAAACTCGACACTAAGCGCTTGTCTTCGGCACTCACAGTCTCCACCCCAACCACCCCTTCCTCTGCTAGCCCAGTAAGACAGGAACAAGGAATGATAATATAGAGATGATAGCACGGAGGACAAAAGCAAGGGAATGAAGGGGAAATTGCTGGGGCAGTGGGTTAATTCAGAGCCCATATGTGTGCACTCAGGTGTGCTGTGTCTGAATGGGAGAGAGAGCAGAGAGAGAGAGAGAGCATAAGAGAATAGGCCCACACTGTGCACCCAGGTCGAACCATTACAAAAAGATGGGATGGAGTTTTATTTCAAAGGGCAGTTTCTTATCAAGAAAATAATTTAACACTTCATATGGTCCAGGTCTTTGTGCTGCATTAGGTAATGATTTTATTCAGACCCAATGTAGATTGTTACCTTAATGTATCGGAGGCGGAGACCCGCACAAAGAGAGAGAATTGAAAAGTGAGGACGTTTTTAAACATGTGCTTGCTGCCCCATGACAGCTCTGACTGCAGATTCTTACCGGCTTGACTTTTGTCTGATAATTTTTTACGTGTTATATTGTGTTAACTTTGTGTGTAACTTTCATTGCCACTTTCTTGCAACGTTCAGGCTGTTACAAGGCACAGAGAAGCCATTTTGGTTTTCCATATAGAGTGGTTGTTAAACTTCCTGTTTCTCTTCCTGTTTCCTGTTTGCAGCCCCCTCGATCGTACCCATCATGCACCAGGTGAGCTCCACCATGAAGAGCTTCACGTTGTCATGGCCACAGCCCGAACAGCCCAACGGAATCATCTTGGACTACGAGCTACGCTTCTATGAGAAGGTAGGCTCTGTGTGTGTGTGTGTGTGTGTTTGTGTGTGCGTGTGTGCATGTATGTACTGTATAAGGGTATGTCTGCACACACATTCATATGCTTATACACTGTGTTTATCTGTATGTGAATTGATACAAAAGATACCAAGAGAAGTTTCTCTTCTGTTCCGAAGTGAAATCCCCAACCCCCCTGGGCTGATAATGTCATCTCAGTTCCACCTCCAGTCCACCTTTCCTTCCCACTGTTCTTTGGTTTCCCTGCCTTCCCTGTCGGATGAAGTGAATACCTTGACCTCCGTTCCATCTCGCTCCCCTCCCTACTCCAACTGCGGTAATGCTATGCGTCTGGTGGGGCTAGCATCGACCCGTCTACTGCCGTCTGCTCCTACACAATAGAACCTGCTTTAATAAGATACAAGAGCTGACCAGAGTGGCTATGGTAGCAGGTTTTATTGACCTGTAGGCTTTTCCCAAGTCTTCAGTCTACAGACATGATGATATAGAGTCTGAAGAAGACAGAGTCTAGAAAAGAGAAGGCAGTGTTTGTTTGAGATGTTGTTTGTGTACTTTAGGTGGTCGATAGGTTGGTCGGCTGGTTGGTGGTTTGGTCGGCTGATTGGTGGGTTAGTCGGTTGGTTGGTGCGTGAGTGGGTTAGTCGGTTGGTTGGTGGGTTAGTCGGTTGGTTGGTGGGTTAGTCGGTTGGTTGGTGGGTTAGTCGGTTGGTTGGTGGGTTAGTCGGTTGGTTGGTGGGTTAGTCGGCTGGTTGGTGGGTTAGTCGGTTGGTTGGTGGGTTAGTCGGCTGGTTGGTGGGTTGGTCGGCTGGTTGGTGGGTTAGTCGGTTGGTTGGTGCGTGAGTGGGTTAGTCGGTTGGTTGGTGGGTTAGTCGGTTGGTTGGTGGGTTAGTCGGCTGGTTGGTGGGTTGGTCGGCTGGTTTGTGGGTTAGTCGGTTGGTTCGTGCGTGAGTGGGTTAGTCGGTTGGTTGGTGGGTTAGTCGGTTGGTTGGTGGGTTAGTCGGCTGGTTGGTGGGTGGGTTGGTCGCCTGGTTGGTGGGTTGGTTGGTGGGTTGGTCAACTGGCTGGTTGGTTGATTGGTCAACAGGTTGGTGGGTTGGTCGTCTGGTTGGTGGGTTGGTGGGCTGGTTGGTGGGTTGGATGACTGGTTTGTTGGTTGGTCGGGCGGTCAGCTGGTTGATGGTCGATAGGTTAATGGGTGGGTCGGCTGGTTGGTGGGTTAGTCTGCTGTTTGGTGGGTGGGTTAGTCGACTGGTTTGTGGGTGGGTTAGTCGACTGGTTGGTGGGTTAGTCTGCTGTTTGGTGGGTGGGTTAGTCGACTGGTTGGTGGGTTGGTCGGCTGTTTGGTGGGTGGGTTAGTCGACTGGTTGGTGGGTTGGTCGGCTGGTTGGTGGGTTGGATGGCTGGTTTGTTGGTTGGTCGGGCGGTCAGCTGGTTGATGGTCGATAGGTTAATGGGTGGGTCGGCTGGTTGGTGGGTTAGTCTGCTGTTTGGTGGGTGGGTTAGTCGACTGGTTGGTGGGTTGGTCGGCTGGTTGGTGGGTTAGTTGGTTGGTTGGTGGGTTGGTTGGTGGGTTGGTTGGTGGGTGGGTTGGTCAACTGGCTGGTTGGTTGATTGGTCAACAGGTTGGTGGGTTGGTGGGTTGGTGGGTTGGTGGGTTGGTCGTCTGTTTGGTGGGTTGGTTGCCTAGTTGGTGGGTTGGTCGGCTGATTGGTGGGTTGGATGACTGGTTTGTTGGTTGGTCGGGCGGTTGGTGGGTGGGTGGGTGGGTTGGTTAGCTGGTTGATGGGCGATAGGTTAATGGGTGGGTCTGCTGTTTGGTGGGTGGGTTAGTCGACTGGTTTGTGGGTTGGTTGGCTGGTTTGTGGGTTGGTTGGCTGGTTTGTGGGTTGGTCGGATGGATGGTGGGTGGGTTGGTCGGATGGATGGTGGGTGGGTTGGTCGGCTGGTTGGTTGGTTGGTGGGTTGGTCAACTGGTTGGTGGGTTAGTCAGCTGGTGGTGGGTTAGTTGACTGGTTGGTTGGTTATTCGACTTGTTGGTGGGTTGGTCAACTGGTTGGTGGGTTGATTGATAGGTTGGTGGGTTGGCCGGCTGATGGTGGGTGGGTCAACTGGTTGGTTGGTTGGTGGGTTGGCCGGCTGGTTGATGGGTTGCTCGCCTGGTCGGTGGGTTGGTCAACTGGTTGATTGATTGGTCAACAGGTTGGTGTGTTGGTCGCCTCGTTGGTGGGTTGGTCATCTGGTTGGTGGGTTGGTCATCTAGGTGGTGGGTTGGTCGACTGGTTGCTGGGTTGGATGGCTGGTGGTGGGTTGGTCGTCTGGTTGCTGGGTTGGTCAGCTGGTTGGTTGATAGGTTAAAGGGTCGGTTGGCTGGTTGGTGGGTTAGTCGGCTCGTTGGTGGATGGGTTAGTCGGCTGGTTGCTGGGTGGGTTGGTCGGCTCATTGTTTGTTGGGTTGGTCGACTGGTTCGTTGATTGGTCAACAGGTTGGTGTGTTGGTCACCTGGTTGGTGGATTGGTCGATAGGTTGGTGGGTAAGTCGGCTGGTGATGTGTTAATTGGCTGGTTGGTGGGTTAGTCAGCTGGTTGGTGAGTTGGTGGGTGGTTGGTAGGTGGGTTGGTTGAGTGGTTGGTTGGTCGAAAGATTAATGGGTTGGTCGGCTGGTTGGTGGGTTAGTCGGCTGGTTGGTGGGTTAGTCGGCTGGTTGGTGGGTGGGTTAGTCGGCTAATGGTTGGTGGGTTGGTCGGCTGGTTGGTTGGTGGGTTGGTCGGCTGGTGGGTTGGTTGGTCGGCTGGTTGATGGATGGGTTGGTCAGTTGGTCACTGATTTGTTGATTGGTCAACAGGTTGGTCTTTTGGTCGCCTGATGGGTGGGTTGGTCTTCTGGTTGGTGGGTTGGTTGCCTAGTTGGTGGGTTGGTCGGTTGGTTGGAAGGCTGGATGGCTTGTTGGTGGGTTGGTCTTGTGGTTGTTTCCTTGGTTGATAGGTTGGTGGGTTAGTCGGCCAGTTGGTAGGTTAGTCGGCTGGTTGGTGGGTTAGTCAGCTGGCTGGTGGGTTGGTCGGCTCATTGGTGGTTGATTGGCTGGTGGTTGGGTTGGTTTGCTGGTTGGTCGGCTGGATGTTGGTTGGGTTGGTTGTTGGTCGGCTTCTTGGTGGGCTAGTCAACTGGTTGGTTGATTAGTCAACAGGGTGGTGGGTGGTCGGCTTGGTGGGTTGGTTGGTCACCTGGTTGATTGATTGGTCAACTGGTTGGTTGGTCGATAGTGTGGTGTTTAGTCAGCTGGTTGAGGGGTTTCTTGGCTGGTGGTAGTTGGGTTGGTCAGCTGTTTGGTGGGTTGGCAGGCTGGTTGATGGGTTGCTCGCCTAGTCGGCGGTTTGGTCAACAGGTTGGTGTATTGGTCGCCTGTTTGGTGGGTTGATCATCAGGTTGGTCTCCTAGTTGGTGGGTTGGTCGGCTGGTTGCTGGGTTGGATGGCTATTTGGTGGGTTGATCGTCTGGTTGGTGGGTTGGTCAGCTGGTGGTGGTAGATAGGTTAATGCGTTGGTTGGCTGGTTGGTGGGTTAGTCAGCTGGTTGGTTGGTGGGTTGGTCGGCTGGTTGGTGGGTGGGCTGGTCAGCTGGTCGGTGGGTTGTATAACTGATTGGTTGATTGGTCAACAGGTTGGTGGGTTGGTCGTCTGGTTGGTGGGTTGGTCGCCTAGTTGGTGGGTTGGTCGGCTGGTTGGAAGGTTGGATGGCTTGTTGGTGGGTTGGTGATGTGGTTGTTTGATAGGTTGGTGGGTTAGTCAGCTGGTGGTGTTGTTCACCTGGTTGGTGGGTTTGTCGTCTGGTTGGTGGGTTTGTCGTCTGGTTGGTGGGTTGGTCGCCTAGTTGGTGGGTTGGTCGGCTGGTTGCTGGGTTGGATGGCTGGTTGGTTGGTCGATAGGTTATTGTGTTGGTCGGCTGGTTGGTGGATTAGTCGGCTGGTTGGTGGGTTGGTCGGCTGGTTGGTGGGTTGGTCGGCTGGTTGGTTGGTTGGTAGATAGGTTGGTCGGCTGGTTGGTTGGTGGGTGAGATGGTCAGCTGGTCGGTGGGTTGTTCAACTGATTTGTTGATTGATCAACAGGTTGGTGTGTTGGTCGCCTGGTTGGTGGGTTGATGATGACTACTTCAGGCGCCAACAGACATGGCCGCCTCGCTTCGCATTCCTAGGAAACTATGCAGTATTTAGTTTTTTATGTGTTATTTCTTACATTGTTACCCCAGGTAATCTTAGGTTTTATTACATACAGTCGGGAGGAACTATTGGATATAAGAGCAACGTCAACTCACCAACATTACGACCAGGAATACGACTTTCCCGAAGCGGATCCTCTGTTTTGCCCACCACCCAGGACAATGGACCGGATCCCATCCGGCGACCCAAAACAACGAAGCCGTAGAAGGGGCAGACGGAGTGGTCTTCTGGTCAGGCTCCGTAGACGGGCACATTCCAGAGAGACATCAGAGACTGTAACATTCTTTGTTTCACGGAAACATGGCTCACTCGAGACACGCTATCAGAGTCGGTACAGTCAGCTGTCGCGCCAACAGAAACAAACATCTTTCTGGTAAGAAGAAGAAGGGGGGGTATGCCTTATGATTAACGAGACGTGCTGTGATCACAACAACATACAGGAACTCAAGTCCTTCTGTTCACCTGACTTATAATTCCTCACAATCAAATGCCGACCACATTATCTACCTAGAGAATTCTCTTCGATCATAATCACAGTCGTGTATATTCCCCCCAAGCAGACACATCGACGGCCCTGATAGAACTTCATTTGACTCTATGTAAACTGGAAACCACATTTCCGGCTGCATTTATTGTAGCTGGGTATTTTAACAATCTAATCTGCTAATCTGAAAACAAGGCTCCCTAAACTCTATCAGCATATCGATTGCGCAACCAGGGCTGGCAAAACCCTAGATCATTGTTATTCTAACTTCAGCGACGCATATAAGGCCCTCCCCCGCCCTCCTTTCGGAAAAGCTGACCACGACTCCATTTTGTTGCTCCCAGCCAATAGACAGAAACTTAAACAGGAAGCTCCCGCGCTCAGGTCTGTCCAACGCTGGTCCGACCAATCGGATTCCACGCTTCAAGATTGCTTCGATCACGTGGACTGGGATATGTTGCGCACTGCGTTGAACAACAACATTGATGAATACGCTGATTCGGTGAGCGGGTTTATTAGCAAGTGCATTGGCGATGTCGTACCAACAGCGTCTATTAAAACATTCCCAAACCAAAAACTGTGGATTGAAGGCAGCATTCGCGCAAAACTGAAAGCGCGAACCACTGCTTTTAATCAGGGCAAGGTGACCGGAAACATGACCGAATACAAACAGTGTAGCTATTCCCTCCGCAAGGCAATCAAACAAGCTAAGCGTCAGTATAGAGACAAAGTAGAGTCGCAATTCAACGGCTCAGACACGAGAGGTATGTGGCAGGGTCTACAGTCAATCACAGACTATAAAAGAAAACCAGCCCCGTCGCGGACCAGGATGTCTTGCTCCCAGACAGACTAAACAACTTCTTTGTTCACTTTGAGGACAATACAGTGCCACTGACACGGCCTGCTACCAAGACCTGCGGGCTCTCCTTCACTGCAGCCGACGTGAGTAAAACATTTAAACGTGTCAACCCTCGCAAGGCTGCAGGCCCAGGCGGCATCCCCAGCCGCGTCCTCAGAGCATGCGCAGACCAGCTGGCTGGTGTGTTTACGGACATATTCAATCAATCCTTATCCCAGTCTGCTGTTCCCACATCCTTCAAAAGGGCCACCATTTTTCCTGTTCCCAAGAAAGCTAAGGTAACTGAGCTAAATGACTACTGCCCCGTAGCACTTACTTCCGTCATCATGAAGTGCTTTGAGAGACTAGTCAAGAACCATATCACCTCCACCCTACCTGACACCCTAGACCCACTCCAATTTGCTTACCGCCCCAAAAGGTCCACAGACGACGCAATCGAAATCACACTGCACACTGCCCTAACCCATCTGGACAAGAGGAATACCTATGTGAGAATGTTGTTCATCGACTACAGCTCAGCATTTAACACCATAGTACCCTCCAAACTCGTCATTAAGCTCGAGACCCTGGGTCTCGACCCCGCCCTGTGCAACTGGGTCCTGGACTTCCTGACGTGCCGCGCCCAGGTGGTGAGGGTAGGTAACAACATCTCCACCCCGCTGATCCTCAACACTGGGGCTCCACAAGGGTGCGTTCTCAGCCCTCTCCTGTACTCCCTGTTAACCCATGACTGCGTGGCCATGCACGCCTCCAACTCAATCATCAAGTTTGCAGACGACACTACAGGGGTAGGCTTGATTACCAACAACGACGAGACGGCCTACAGGGAGGAGGTGAGAGCCCTCGGAGTGTGGTGTCAGGAAAATAACCTCACACTCAACGTCAACAAAACAAAGGAGATGATCGTGGACTTCAGGTAACATCAGAGGGAGCACCCCCCTATCCACATCGACGGGACAGTGGTGGAGAGGGTAGAAAGTTTTAAGTTCCTCGGCGTACACATCACGAACAAACTGAAATGGTCCACCCACACAGACAGTGTGGTGAAGAAGGCGCAGCAGCGCCTCTTCAACCTCAGGAGGCTGAAGATATTCGGCTTGTCACCAAAAACCCTCACAAACTTTTACAGATGCACAATCGAGAGCATCCTGTCGGGCTGTATCACCGCCTGGTTCGGCAACTGCTCCGCCCATTACCGTAAGGCTCTCCAGAGGGTAGTGAGGTCTGCACAACGCATCACCGGGGGAAAACTACCTGCCCTCCAGGACACCTACAGCACCCGATGTCACAGGAAGACCAAAAAGGTTCATCAAGGCAAACAACCACCCGAGCCACTGCCTGTTCACCCGAGCCCCGCTATCATCCAGAAGGCGAGGTCAATACAGGTGCATCAAAGCAGGGACCGAGAGACTGAAAAACAGCTTCTATCTCAAGGCCATCAGACTGTTAAACAGCAATCACTAACATTGAGTGGTTGCTGCCAACATACTGACTCAACTCCAGCCACTTTAATATTGGAAAAATTGATGTAATAAATGTATCACTAGCCACTTGAAATAGTGCCACTTCATATAATGTTTACATACCCTACATTACTCATCTCATATGTATATACTGTACTTCTATACCATCTACTGCATCTTGCCTATGCCGTTCTATACCATCACTCATTCATATATTTTTTTATGTACATATTCTTATTCATTCCTTTACACTTGTGTGTATAAGGTAGTTGTTGTGAAATTGTTAGGTTAGATTACTCGTTGGATATTACTGCATTGTCGGAACTAGAAGCACAAGCATTTCGCTACACTCGCATTAACATCTGCTAAGCATGTGTATGTGACAAATACAATTGGATTTCATTTGATTTGGTCGGCTGGTTGGAAGGTTGGATGGCTTGTTGGTGGGTTGGTCTTGTGGTTATTTCCTTGGTTGATAGGTTGGTGGGTTAGTTGGCTGGTTGGTGGGTTAGTCAGCTGGTTGGTCGGCTCATTGGTGGTTGATTGGCTGGTTGTTGGCTTGGTGTGCTGGTTGGTTGGTTGGTGGGTGGGTTGGTTGGTTGGTCGGCTGGTTGGTGGGTGGGTTGGTCAACTGGTTGGTTTTTCGATAGGTTGGTGGGTTAGTCGACTGGTTGAGGGGTTGCTCGGCTGGTTGGTAGTTGGGTTGGTCAGCTGGTTGGTGTGTTAGTCGACTGATGCTGGGTAGTCGACTGGTTGGTGGGTTGATCAACTGGTTGGTTGGTTTGTTGATAGGTTGGTGTGTTGGTCGCCTGGTTGATGGGTTGGTTGTCTGGTTGGTGGGTTGGTCGCCTGGTTGGTGGGTTGGTCGGCTGGTTGGTGGGTTGGATGGGTGGTTGGTGGGTTAGTTGGTCGGCTATTTTGTTCCTTGGTTGATAGTTTGGTGCCTTTGTCGGCTGGTTGGTGGGTTATTTGGCTGGTGTTGGGTTGGTCGGCTCGTTGGTGGTTGATTGGATGGTTGGTGGGTTGGTTTGCTGGTTGGTCGGCTGGTTGGTGGGTGGGTCGTCTGGTTGGTGGGTTGGTGGGTTGGATGGCTGGTTGCTTGGTTTGTCAACTGGTTGGTTCCTTGGTTGATAGGTTGGTGGGTTACTCGGGCTGGTTGGTGGGTTAGTCAGCTGGTTGGTGGGTTGGTCAGCTCATTGGTGGTTGATTGGCTGGTTGGTTTGCTGGTTGGTCGGCTGGTTGTGGGTGGGTTAGTTGGTTGGCTAGTTGGTGGGTGGGTTGGTCAGCTTGTTGGATGGCTGGTTGGTGGGTTGGCCAACTGGTTGGTTCCTTGGTTGATAGGTTGGTGGGTATTCGAGTGGTTGGTGGGTGAGTCGGCTGGTTGGTGGGTTGGTCGGCTCGTTGGTGGTTGATTGGCTGGTGGTGGGTTGGTCGGCTCGTTGCTGGTTGTTCGGCTGATGGTGGGTGGGTCGTCTGGTTGGTGGGTTGGTCACCTAGTTGGTGGGTTGGTTGGCTGGTTGGTGGTGGGTTGGATGGCTGGTTGGTGGGTTGGTCAACTGGTTGGTTCCTTGGTTGATAGTTTGGTGGGTTAGTCGGCTGGTTGGTGGGTTAGTTGGCTGGTTGGTGGGTTAGTCGGCTGGTTGGTGGGTGGTCGGCTCATTGGTGGTTGATAGGCTGGCTGGTTGGTTTGCTGGTTGGTCGGCTGGTTAGTGGGTAGGTTAGTTGGTTGGCTGGTTGGTGGGTGGGTTGGTCGGCTTGTTGGTGGGTTGGTCGGCTGGTGGTGGGTTGGTTAACTGGTTGGTTCCTTGGTTGATATTTTGGTGGGTTATTCGACCGGTTGGTGGGTTAGTCGGCTGGTCGGTGGGTTAGTCAGCTGTTTGGTGGGTTGGTCGGCTCATTGGTGGGCAATTGGCTGGTTGGTTGGTTTGCTGGTTTGGCGGCTGTTTGGTTTGTGGGTTGGTTGGCTGGCTGGTGTTGATAAACTGGTTGGTTGTTTGGTCGACAAGTTGGTGGGTTGGTTAGTTGGCTGGTTGGTGGGTTGGTTGGTTAGCTGGTTGGTCGGCTGGTTGGTGGGTTGGTCAACTGGTTGGTGGGTTGGTCGATAGGATGGTGGGTTGGTCGGCTGGGTGGTGGGTTAGTCGGTTGGTTTGTTAGTTGGCTGGTTGGTGGGTTGGTTGGTTAGCTGGTTGGTGGGTTGGTCGGTTGGTTGGTGGATTGGTATACTGGTTGGTGGGTTGGTCGGCTGGTTGGTAGGTTGTTCGATAGGATGGTGGGTTGGTCGATAGGATGGTGGGTTGGTCGATAGGATGGTGGGTTGGTCGATAGGATGGTGGGTTGGTCGATAGGATGGTGGGTTGGTCGATAGGATGGTGGGTTGGTCGATAGGATGGTGGGTTGGTCGATAGGATGGTGGGTTGTTCGATAGGATGGTGGGTTGGTCGGCTGGTTGATGGGTTAGTCGGCTGGTTGGTGGGTTGGTCGATAGGATGGTGGGTTGGTCGATAGGATGGTGGGTTGGTCGATAGGATGGTGGGTTGGTCGATAGGATGGTGGGTTGGTCGATAGGATGGTGGGTTGGTCGATAGGATGGTGGGTTGGTCGATAGGATGGTGGGTTGGTCGGCTGGTTGGTGGGTTGGTCGGCTGGTTGGTGGGTTGGTCGGCTGGTTGGTGGGTTGGTCAACTGGTTGGTATGTTGGTTGACTGGTTGGATGCCGGTTTTAGCCTTTGAAGTGTTACATTTTATATGATGTGTTCCATTTCTTAGATAAAATATTTGAATCTCTATGTTGAAGGTTTTCATAGCAGTTTAAATGTATCACATGGTATTTTACTTTCCGATCTTTATTTACAAAGATGTGTCATTGCAAACAATAATAACAACCTGTAATTCTCTACGTGTCATGTTCTGTCAGACTTTAAGTCATGGTTACAGACACTCTTCTTCATTAGTCCTTGGAAAACGTTCTACACCACATTTTAGATAACACTCTCAAGCTCCTTTACTGCATGTGTCATGAACCAAAATCCAATATGGCCGCTGTGAAACATTATCACTTCACAGCTTATTGTCATACAAATACCTCTCATACAACCTGCTGTTTGCTCATCCATATAGATGGTAATAAACCTACAGATGTCTATGTAGCGTGTCCTTCTAGACAAATAGACCTGGGCTGCTTTATTCACTAATTGGTTATTAATGAAAATAAGGTTGCCAATTGCATAGGGGAAAGCAGTTGAGGGTTATAGAGAGGGTACTTTCTCCTGCTCTCTATGTCTCAAAATCAAATCAAATCAAAATCAAGTTTATTTTATATAGCCCTTCGTACATCAGCTAATATCTCGAAGTGCTGTACAGAAACCCAGCCTAAAACCCCAAACAGCAAGCAATGCAGGTGTAGAAGCACGGTGGCTAGGAAAAACTCCCTAGAAAGGCCAAAACCTAGGAAGAAACCTAGAGAGGAACCAGGCTATGAGGGGTGGCCAGTCCTCTTCTGGCTGTGCCGGGTGGAGATTATAACAGAACTATGCCAAGATGTTCAAAATATTCATAAGTGACAAGCATGGTCAAATAATAATCATGAATAATTTTCAGTTGGCTTTTCATAGCCGATCATTAAGAGTTGAAAATAGCAGGTCTGGGACAGGTGGCGGTTCCATAACCGCAGGCAGAACAGTTGAAACTGGAATAGCAGCAAGGCCAGGTGGACTGGGGACAGCAAGGAGTCATCATGCCCGGTAGTCCTGACGTATGGTCCTAGGGCTCAGGTCCTCCGAGAGAGAGAAAGAAAGAGAGAATTAGAGAGAGCCAAGATTTTCAAAATGTTCATAAATGACAAGCATGGTCAAATAATAATCAGGAATAAATATCAGTTGGCTTTTCATAGCCGATCATTAAGAGTTGAAAACAGCAGGTCTGGGACAGGTAGGGGTTCCATAACCGCAGGCAGAACAGCTGAAACTGGAATAGCAGCAAGGCCAGGCGGACTGGGGACAGCAAGGAGTCATCATGTCCGGTTTGTCTCTCTCTTTCTCTCTCTGTCTTTCTCTCTCTGTCTTTCTCTCTCTGTCTGTCTCTCTCTGACTCTCTATGTCTCTCTCTGTCTCTCTCTTTCTCTCTCTCTCTCTTTCTCTATCTGTGTGGGAAGACGATGTACTGCAAATGACTTATGTTGTAACTCTTCTCTACCCTGCACTTGAAGACAAAATGAAAGCTACTAGCGTAGCTTGAAAGTCCTTCGAATCAATCGTCCACAGCTCCATAACTGTGAAACCTAAAAATACTTATATCACCTGTTCTTAGACACACAAAAAGACGACAAGGGAGAGATGGCAAGACGGCAAGGCCATTTTGATAAATTTGATAAGAAACCCCAGATTTTAATGGCTGCATTATCTAGGCTATAAGTTTCCCGCGGTGCGAGCAAGAGAGAGAGAGAGGCCATGTGCAGAGGAGAGTGTTATAGACACAGATCCAGCAGTGAGACACCCCTCTGTAAATAGATTGTTATGTCTAAAGGACCACATCAGCACTTTACGAATGTACAGAAGTTTGTGTTATAGAGAGACTTCTAAGCCGTTCAGAGGGTACAAAGTGGAGTAAGATTGACGGAATTGAGTTACAACGTTAAACACCAAATAATGCATGCAGTAACGAAAGTCGTTAAAGTTGCTTTCTGGTTTTTTTCTGTTCTGTTTTCTCTCTTTCTCTCTATCTCTCCCTTTCTCTCTATGTCTCTCTCTATATCTCTCTGTTTCTCTCTGTCTCTCTGTCTCTCTTCCTCTCTCTGTCTCTCTCTCTATCTGTCTCTCTCTCTGTCTTTCTCTGTCTTTCTCTTTCAGTCTCTCTCTCTCTATCTGTCTCTCTCTCTGTCTCTCTCAATTCAATTTTAATTCAATTTAAGGGGTTTATTGGAATGGGAAACATATCTTTACATTGCCATAGCAAGTGAAATAGATAATAAACACACGTTAAATAAACAATAACAAATTAACAGTAAACATTACACTCACAAAAATTCCAAAATAATAATGACATGGGTTAGTTGGCTGGTTGGTGGGTTAGTCAGCTGGTTGGTCGGCTCATTGGTGGTTGATTGGCTGGTTGTTGGGTTGGTGTGCTGGTTGGTTGGTGGGTGGGTGGGTTGGTTGGTTGGTCGGCTGGTTGGTGGGTGGGTTGGTCAACTGGTTGGTTGGTCGATAGGTTGGTGGGTTAGTCGACTGGTTGAGGGGTTGCTCGGCTGGTTGGTAGTTGGGTTGGTCAGCTGGTTGGTGTGTTAGTCGGCTGATGCTGGGTAGTCGACTGGTTGGTGGGTTGATCAACTGGTTGGTTGGTTTGTTGATAGGTTGGTGTGTTGGTCGCCTGGTTGATGGGTTGGTTGTCTGGTTGGTGGGTTGGTCGCCTGGTTGGTGGGTTGGTCGGCTGGTTGGTGGGTTGGATGGGTGGTTGGTGGGTTAGTTGGTCGGCTATTTTGTTCCTTGTTTGGTGCCTTTGTCGGCTGGTTGGTGGGTTATTTGGCTGGTGTTGGGTTGGTCGGCTCGTTGGTGGTTGATTGGATGGTTGGTGGGTTGGTTTGCTGGTTGGTCGGCTGGTTGTGGGTGGGTTAGTTGGTTGGCTAGTTGGTGGGTGGGTTGGTCAGCTTGTTGGATGGCTGGTTGGTGGGTTGGCCAACTGGTTGGTTCCTTGGTTGATAGGTTGGTGGGTATTCGAGTGGTTGGTGGGTGAGTCGGCTGGTTGGTGGGTTGGTCGGCTCGTTGCTGGTTGTTCGGCTGATGGTGGGTGGGTCGTCTGGTTGGTGGGTTGGTCACCTAGTTGGTGGGTTGGTTGGCTGGTTGGTGGTGGGTTGGATGGCTGGTTGGTGGGTTGGTCAACTGGTTGGTTCCTTGGTTGATAGTTTGGTGGGTTAGTCGGCTGGTTGGTGGGTTAGTCGGCTGGTTGGTGGGTTAGTTGGCTGGTTGGTGGGTTAGTCGGCTGGTTGGTGGGTGGTCGGCTCATTGGTGGTTGATTGGCTGGTTGGTTGGTTTGCTGGTTGGTCGGCTGGTTAGTGGGTAGGTTAGTTGGTTGGCTGGTTGGTGGGTGGGTTGGTCGGCTTGTTGGTGGGTTGGTCGGCTGGTGGTGGGTTGGTTAACTGGTTGGTTCCTTTGTTGATATTTTGGTGGGTTATTCGACCGGTTGGTGGGTTAGTCGGCTGGTCGGTGGGTTAGTCAGCTGTTTGGTGGGTTGGTCGGCTCATTGGTGGGCAATTGGCTGGTTGGTTGGTTTGCTGGTTTGTCGGCTGTTTGGTTGGTGGGTTGGTTGGCTGGCTGGTGTTGATAAACTGGTTGGTTGTTTGGTCGACAAGTTGGTGGGTTGGTTAGTTGGCTGGTTGGTGGGTTGGTTAGCTGGTTGGTCGGCTGGTTGGTGGGTTGGTCAACTGGTTGGTGGGTTGGTCGATAGGATGGTGGGTTGGTCGGCTGGGTGGTGGGTTAGTCGGTTGGTTTGTTAGTTGGCTGGTTGGTGGGTTGTAATGACATGTCAAATGTCATATTATGTGCAAATAGTTAAAGTACAAAAAGGAAAATAAATAAACATAAATATGAGTTGTATTTACAATGTTGTTTGTTCTTCACTGGTTGCCCTTTTCTTGTGGCAACAGGTCACAAATATTGCTGCTATGATGGCACACTGTGGTATTTCACCCAATAGATATGGGAGTTTATCAAATTTGGGTTTGTTTTTGAATTCATTGTGAGTCTGTTATCTGAGGGAAATATGTGTCTCTAATATGGTCATACATTTGGCAGGAGGTTAGGAAGTGCAGCTCAGTTTCCACCTCATTTTGTGGGCAGTGTGGACATAGCCTGTCTTCTCTTGAGCAAGGCTCACTGAGTCTGTACAAAGTCAAAGCTTTCCTTAAGTTTGGGTCAGTCACAGTGGTCAAGTATTCTGCCACTGTGTGCTCTCTGTTTAGGGCCAAATAACATTCTAGTTCGCTCTGTTTTTTTGTAAATTCTTTCCAATGTATGAAGTAATTATCTTTTTGTTTTCTCATGATTTGGTTGGGTCTAATTGTGTTGCTGTCCTGGGGCTCTGTTGGGTCTGTTTGTGCTGTGAAAAGAGCCCGCTAATGATCAAAATCCAGAAAAGAGCTGATAAATTCTACAACCACCTAAAAGGAAGCGATTCCCAAACCGTCCATAACAAAGCCATCACCTACAGAGAGATGAACCTGGAGAAGAGTCCTTTAAGCAAGAAGCATGCTCTGCATGCATTATTTGGTGTTTAACGTTGTAACTCAATTCCGGCAATCTTACGCCACTTTGTACCCTCTGAACGGCTTAGAAGTCTCTCTATAACACAAACTTCTGTACATTCGTAAAGTGCTGATGTGGTCCTTTAGACATAAAAATCTATTTACAGAGGGGTGTCTCACTGCTGGATCTGTGTCTATAACACTCTCCTCTGCACATGGCCTCTCTCTCTCTTGCTCGCACCGCGGGAAACTTATAGCCTAGATAATGCAGCCATTAAAATCTGGGGTTTCTTATCAAATTTATCAAAATGGCCTTGCCGTCTTGCCATCTCTCCCTTGTCGTCTTTTTGTGTGTCTAAGAACAGGTGATATAAGTATTTTTAGGTTTCACAGTTATGGAGCTGTGGACGATTGATTCGTAGGACTTTCAAGCTACGCTAGTAGCTTTCATTTTGTCTTCAAGTGCAGGGTAGAGAAGAGTTACAACATAAGTCATTTGCAGTACATCGTCTTCCCACACAGATCTGTTATTTGGTAAATGGGTTGTTTAACTCACTGTAATACAGTATTAATGGAGTGCATAGTTACACTATGTTGTTGGAAGGACACTGAAGTGTTCATTGTATAAGTTAAAAGAGATCTCCATACAGAATTTGAACCCACAACCTCCCGAGTTGTAGTTTTGTAGGTGTTTGTGACCCAAATAGTGTGAGGGGAGAGGAGGGATTGGGAGACAAAAGTACCGTAAGGAGAGGGAGAACTGAAAAGAGGTATCCAGTGCTCTTAACTCTATAGGCTTTCCACCAAACAGACCACTACCCCCTTTCACTCCAGAGTAAGTGTCCTGGAATTGTGTAATTTGGCGAGCAAGTAAAAATGAATGAAAGGTCTATAGAGAAGAAGTGGCATCTCATTTCTTTTCTCCTTCTTTTAGTTTGTTCTCCTAAAGTTTGGTGGGTAGGAGAGCAGGGCGTCCATTACCAGTAGAGTGGGGAGAAGGGTTGCTCTGAACTGGCTCAGCTGGCTCTGGTTACTGAGGTTTGTGTTCAAGAGAACAAAATGTGTGTGTGTGTGTGTATATGTGTGTATTTTTTATAGAAATACATTTTAGGTCCCCACGAGGATGGAAGAACATAATGTGTGTGTATATTATGTGTGTGTCTGTGTGACTCAGATGTATGTTCTGTGGATTGCAGTAGCATTGCCAAACAGGGAGGAGTCAAAGAACTCCAGAGTTGTCCACCGTAGACCAAACATCACTATTACCCACTGTGCTTTTGCCCACTGTAATTCCCATTGAACTCCAAACACAACTCATGAAAGTCTTTATCATTAATCTATTCTCTCAGTTGGCCTTGAGTGAAACCTCACATTATTATCCCAGCTCAATATGCACACAACCATGTCATGATTTATAATGGGAACTTTAGAAAAGCTGGATTTTGACTCAAATCCCTGGCTCCCTTAGCTGTGTATTTAAACTTTCAGACTTCTTTGTATTTCTTTCTCCTCTCTTTCTCTCTTTCTCATTTTCTCTCTTTCAGCAGCCCTCCCTCTTTTCTCCTCTTGTTCTCATTGGTTTGTGCTACACCCAGCTCTTGTAGGCCCAGGCTGTGTTCTCAGGTGAGCTGTAGTGTAGAGACGTAGAGCTAAATCCACCGAGTGTTAGCAGATGTCAGAAATAAAAGGAGGAAAAACAAACTAAATGAGTGAAGGCGACCCATTGTTGTTCCTCTGAAATCCCCTACCTTTTACGCTTTTCCCCAATCCTGAGAGAGTTGTTCAGAGCTTTGAGCTCCCCCAGTGAGTAATCTGAGTTAGTTGTGTGTGTGACTGTGTGTGTGTGTGTGTGTGTGTGTGTGTGTGTGTGTGTGTGTGTGTGTGTGTGTGTGTGTGTGTGTGTGTGTGTGTGTGTGTGTGTGTGTGTGTGTGTGTGTGTGTGTGTGTGTGTGTGTGTGTGTGTGTGTTTGCCATGCATGTGTCCGTGTGTGTGTTTGCATGCATGTACACTAGGTGAACCAAATGCAGCATGCTGCCAATGGTTAGCTAGCAATTACTGTGATCATGGCTTAGTGAGAGGCCCCCTCTCTTCCCTTTCAAGAGTGACTTTTGCTTGTGTCTTTATAGTGAGCGTGTGAACGCAGCTATACATTCGATCTCCCACAGTAAATATGCACTGTAAGTGGCTTATCATTCATAATGACAGGGCTAGAGTTGGAAGGAGATAGCATGCATGATACCTATCAACAGTAGACAGAGAGAATATAGTAATGCCATATTTTAGTATTGTGCTATGCTTCAGGGAATCATTTAAAAACATTACTGACAGTTAAGCTGTTTCAACATTTTATTTGCTATATATCTGTAATATGCAGATTATGAATACATTTTAAATACCCTTTAATATCAGCTTCAAGCGGGTTATTTTAATTTGTAATGAATATGGTAATTCCTTGCTTATGGTATAGTAATGTAAGCGATGGTGCCTCTGTGATTGAAATTGTTTACTGATGGTATAGTTTCCTTAGGCTTTTCATTCACGTCAGTAGCATAAATAAATAAATAGTGTGCAAAGCTGCCAAGAGTGTGCAAAGCTGTCATCAAGGCAAAGGTTGGCGACTTTGAAGAATCTAAAATCTAAAATATATTTTTTATTTGTTTAACACTTATTTGGTTAATACTTGATTCCATGTGTGTTATTTCATGGTTTTGATGTCTTCACTATTATTCTACAATGTAGAAAATAGTAAAAATAAAGAAAAACCCTTGAATGAGTAGGTGTGTCCAAACCTTTGACTGGTACTGTATAGATATAGAATTTCTAACCATATTATATGGTCTTCTATGTCTCAGAAAGTATTCACACCCCTTGACCTTTTCCACATTTTGTTGTGTTACAGTCTGAATTTAAAATGGATTCAATTTAGATTTTGTGTCCTACACACGATACCTCATAATGTCAAAGTGGAATTATGTTTTTAGACATTTTTACAAATGAATAAAAAATGTAAGCTGCAGTTTCTTGAGTCAATAAGCATTCAACAACTTTGTATTGGAAAGCCTTAATAAGTTCAGGTGTAAAAATATGCTTAACAAGTCAAATAATACATTGCATGGACTCATTCTGTGGGTGTTTAACATGATTTTTGGATGACTACCTCATCTCTGTACCCCATACACACAATTATCTTTTAGGTTCCTCAGTCTATCAGTGAATCAAACAGATTCAACCACAAAGACCAGGGAGGTTTTCCAATGCCTCGCAAAGAAGGGCACCTAGATGGTAGATGTATAAAAATAACAAAGCAGACATTGAATATCCCTTTGAGCATGGTGAAGTTATTAATTACACTTTGCATGGTGTATCAATATACCCAGTCACTACAAAGATACAGGTGTCATTTCTAACTCAGTTGCCGGAGAGGAAGGAAACCGCTCAGGGATTTCACCATGAGGCCAATGGTGACTTTAAAACAGTTACAGAATTTAATGGCTGTGATAGGAGAAAACGGAGGATGGATCAACAACATTGTAGTTACTCCACTATACTGACCTAATTGACAGAGTGAAAAGAAGGAAACCTGTACAGAATACACATATTCAAAAACAAGCATATTTTTGCAATAAGGCACTAAATTAATACTGCAAAAAACATTGCAAAGAAATTAACTTTTTGTCCTGAATGCCCCAAATGTTATGTTTGGGGCAAATCCAACAGGAGTGGAGGCCCGCCTTGTTATTAGTGTTAGTTGAAGGAAATACTGCCTGGTCTAGGTAGCTGTAGCCTTCGGGATACTACAGAGAGCATGCAATGTTCCCTGTCTGTCACTCCTGGCAAGCCTCACCATTGGCTGCCCTCTCATCTGCCCTCCCACATGCCTTCCCTTTTTTATATAGCAAGTTAGGGTGTCTTTTCTAACTTGCATTTGACTGACAGCAGGAGAGGGCCAATCACAGTGGGCGGTCTCTCCTGGCAAGACCTTTCATTGGCCGTCCACAAGCTGCTGTCCCTCCACCTGCTACTTCACGTTAAATATAATACCCCTTTGTCTGAGAGCGTGAAAAGGCCACTGCCTGTTGGCTGTTTCTCCAGAGATCGTTCCCCATTGGCCATCTTCCATCTGCCCACCCACCTGTCCCCCAGAATTAAGCAGAGGGGGGTGTGATCCTGGGATACCCTGTTTGACTGACAGCGGGAATGGGCCAATCCTAACCGCAGGTGGTCAATGCTCAACCAACCATGGCTGATGAAACTGAAAGTGAATTTCCAATACTCTGTGGTGGCCTGGCTTTCCTTTCCATGAGTTGTCTATGTTTGGACGTTTATCAAATTAGATCACGCCATAATGGAAGTACAATATCACTTTTGCATGGTGTGTGGATAGTAGTAGGCATTGCAGGAACATTAGTGTTGAGGCTAGAAATGTATTTGACTATTTGCCTTCATGGTAAACATTTAAATACCCCCAATATAATTATCCAATGCTATAACACATATAACACAAACTAATATCCTGTTATGAGATTAAACTTTGAGAGGCGTAGCATTTTCCTATTAGCGGACGAGCTAACATTGCTCTTCATCACAGGAGTGAGTGTTCAATAAAGCCTAATGTGATTGGAGAGATCGTTATATGTGGGCCAAATTTCATAGCAGTGTTTACCTCATCTGGCCAATGATGGAGCTTCCTTCATGATCTAATTACACTGATCTGATTGGGTAATGATGTCGGTGTGGGCCGGATATGGGCCTCTGTCTCTATTCTGTTCTATTCTCTTCTCCGCTGTTCCTGTCGCTCTCTACTGAAGAGACTACTATACCTCATCATGGAACACAATCTATAAACATTTCCATATAGACTTTAATAAGATATAAGAAAGAGGAGGATGAAAAAGGACAAGTTGCATATCTGAGAAACTGCAGTCAAAGTTACAGAGGCATAAATATCATACCCCCTAAAAAATGCTAATCTTCCCTGTTATAGTAAAAGTGATTGGGTTAGCATGTCTTGGTACAGTATGATATGTGATATTTGTGTATCTGTAACTTTCTCACTCATCATTATTCACAATTCATTCTAATCATGGTAGCATCCACATTAATGTAGAAGTGTTTAGAATTCTATTCTATTCTTATTTACAATAAAAGTGACTCATGACACAATACATTATTTACCATTCATTGTTATTGGGCAGAAAATAATCTGAAACAACCAAAACCA
This sequence comes from Salvelinus alpinus, assembly GCF_045679555.1. Taxonomy (NCBI): domain Eukaryota; kingdom Metazoa; phylum Chordata; class Actinopteri; order Salmoniformes; family Salmonidae; genus Salvelinus; species Salvelinus alpinus. Next base: position 20,508,336 of record NC_092115.1, read on the forward strand.
ACAGCACATGCATCCAACAAGTCACAACCTTGATGTAATTATCGCATGCTAGGAATATGGGACCAAATACTACACTTTTCACTACTTTAATACACATATACTGTAAGTGAATTTGTCCCAATACTTTTACTCACCTTACTCACCTAACAGCAAAGGACCTTATGAAGATGCTGCAGGAATAAGAATAAGAATTTGTTTGTACTCACCTAAAATAAATAAGGCCAAAAAAGAATTTGTTCTTTAACTGACTTGCCTAGTTAAATAAAGTAAAAAAAAAAAAAAGTTATAATAAATAAAATAAAAATGGGGGGACAGTTGAAGTCAGAAGTTTACATACACCTTAGCCAAATACATTTAAACTCAGTTTTTCACAATTCCTGACATTTAATCCTAGTAAAAATTCCCTGTCTTAGGTCAGTTAGGATCACCACTTTTATTTTAAGAATGTGAAATGTCAGAATAATAGTATAGAGAATGATTTAGTGGGTCAGAAGTTTACATACTCTCAATTAGTATTTGGTAGCATTGCCTTTAAATTGTTTAACTTGGGTCAAAGATTTTGGGTAGCCTTCCACAAGCTTCCCACAATAAGAATTTTGGCCATTCCTCCTGACAGAGCTGGTGTAACTGAGTCAGGTTTGTAGGCCTCCTTGCTCGCACACACTTTTTCAGTTCTGCCAACAAATGTTCTATGGGATTGAGGTCAGAGCTTTGTGGTGGCCACTCCAATACCTTGACTTTGTTGTCCTTAAGACATTTGGCCACAACTTTGGAAGTATGCTTGGGGTCATTGTCCATTTGGAAGACCTATTTGCGACCAAGCTTTAACTTCCTGACTGATTTCTTGAGATGTTGCTTCAATATATCCACATAATTTTCCTGCCTCATGATGTCATCTATTTTGTGAAGTGCACCAATCCCTCCTGCAGCAAAGCACCTCCACAACATGATGTTGCCACCCCCGTGCTTCACGGTTGGGATGGTGTTCTTCGGCTTGCAAGCCTCCCTTTTTTCCTCCAAACATAACGATGGTCATTATGGCTCAACAGTTCTATTTTTGTTTCATCAGAAAAGAGGACATTTCTCCAAAAAGTATGATCTTTGTCCCCATGTGCAGTTGCAAACCGTAGTCTGGCTTTTTTATGGCGGTTTTGGAGCAGTGGCTTCTTCCTTGCTGAGCGGCCTTTCAGGTTATGTCGATATAGGACTCGTTTTTACTGTGGATATAGATACTTTTGTACCTGTTTCCTCCAGTATCTTCACAAGGTCCTTTGCTGTTGCTCTGGGATTAATTTTCACTTTTCGCACCAAAGTACGTTCATCTCTAGGAGACAGAATGCGTCTCCTACCTGAGCGGTATGACGGCTGTATAGTCCCATGGTGTTTATACCTGCGTACTATTGTTTGCACAGATGAACGTGGTACCTTCAGGCATTTGGAAATTGCTCCCAAGGATGAACCAGACTTGTGGAGGTCTACAATTATCTTTCTGAGGTCTTGGCTGATTTCTTTTGATTTTCCCATGATGTCAAGCAAAGAAGCACTGAGTGTGGAGGTAGGCCTTGAAATACATCCACAGGTACACCTCCAATTTACTCAAATGATGTCAATTAGCCTATCAGAAGCTTCTAAAGCCATGACATTATTTTCTGGAATTTTCCTTACCGTTTAACCTTTCTGAACCACCCATCCCGGATCCGGGATAATTGTCATCAGAAACGCTGACTAGCATAGCCTAGCCTAGCGCCACAGGTATATAATATAATATAATTTCATGAAATCACAAGTGCAATATTGCAAAACACAGCTTAGCCTTTTGTTAATCCATCTGTCATCTCAGATTTTGAAATTATGCTTTACAGCGAAAGCAATACAAGCGTTTGTGTAAGTTTATCGATCGCTCGACAAAACAATAAGTACACCTAGCATCAGGTAACTTGGTCACGAAAATCAGAAAAGCAATCAAATTAATCGTTTGATCTTCGGATGTTTTCACTCACGAGACTCCCAGTTAGACAACAAATTTTCCTTTTGTTCCATAAAGATATTTTATGATGCGTTATGCCCAGGAATCCACCGGAAAGAACGCTCGCGACAACGCCGACAAAAATCCCAAATTATATCCATAATGTCCACAGAAACATGTCAAACGTTTTTTATAATCCATCTTCAGGGTGTTTTTCAAATATCTATTCGATAATATATCAACCGGAACAGTTGGCTTTTCACTAGGACAGGGAGGAACAATGGTTGCCTTTCTCTGTTACGCAGAACTCACTCTGAGAGCCCCCACCTATCCACTTACGCAATGTGCCCTTTCACGCTCATTCTTCAAAATAAAAGCCTGAACCTATGTCTAAAGGCTGTTGACACCGTAGGGAAGCCATAGAAAAATAAGTCTGGTTGATATCCCTTTCAATGGGCAATAGGTATGCATAGGAACAGAGAGGTTTCAAAAACAGGGTCACTTCCTGATTGGATTTTCCCCAGGTTTTAGCCTGCAATATTAGTTCTGTTTAACTCACAGACAAAAAATTTACAGTTTTGGAAACTTCAGAGTGTTTTCTATCCTAATCTGACACTTATATGCATATTCTAGTTTCGGGGGCTGAGAAATAGGCAGTTTCAAATGGGTACGTTTGTTAGCCAAAAACGAAAATGTCGCCCCCTAGTTTTAAGAAGTTTTAAAGGCACAGTCAACTTAGCGTATGCAAACTTCTGACTCACTAGAATTGTGATACAGTGAATTATAAGTGAAATAATCTATCTGTAAACAATTGTTGGAAAAATGACTTGTGTCATGCACAAAGTAGATGTTCTAACTGACTTGCCAAAACTATAGTTTGTTAACAAGGAATTTGTGGAGTGGTTGAAAAACAAGTTTTAATGACTCCAACCAAAGTGTATGTAAACTTCCGACTTCAACTGTATGTACAAAAAGTGCTGTAATTTCAAATCACATCAAATCCAATTTTATTCGGTCACAAACACTTATTTAGCAGATGTTATTGCGGGTGTAGCGAAATGCTTGTGCTCCTAGCTCCAGCAGTGCAACAATTCACAAAAATACACACAAATTTAAAAGTAAAAAAATGGAATGAAGAAATGTATAAATATTAGAAAGAGCAATGTCAGAGTGGCATTGACTAAGATACAGTTGAATATAATACAGTATATACTGTACATATTAGATGAGTATAGCAGTATGTTAACATTATTTACAAATTATTAAAGTGACTAGTGTTCCATTATTAAAGTGGCCAGTGATTCCAAGTCTATGTATATAGGGCAGCAGCCTCTAAGGTGCAGGGTTGCGTAGTGGGGTGAAAGCTGGCTGGTGATGGCTATTTAACATGATGGCCTTAAGATAGAAGCTGTTTTTCAGTCTCTCGGTCCCAGCTTTGATGCACCTGTACTGACCTCGCATTCTGGATGATAGCGGGTTGAACAGGCCTTGGCTCGGGTGGTTGATGTCCTTGATGATCTTTTTGGCCTTCCTGTGACATCGGGTGGTGTAGGTGTCCTGGAGGGCAGGTAGTTTCCACCCGGTGATGCGTTGGGCAGACCGCACCACCCTCTGGAGAGCCCTGTGGTTGCGGGTGTTGTGGTTGCCGTACCAGGCGGTGATACAGCCGACAGGATGCTGTCAATTGCATCTATAAAAGTTTGTGAGGGTTTTAGGGACCAAGCCACATTTCTTCAGCTTCCTGAGGTTGAAGAGGCGCTGTTGTGCCTTCTTCACCACACTGTCTGTGTGGGTGGACCATTTCATATCGTCAGTGATGTGTACACCGAGGAACTTGAAGCTTTTCACCTTCTCCACCGGGATAAGGAGAGATTGAATATGTCCGTAAACACTCCAGCCAGCTGGTCTGAGAGGATGCGGCTAGAGATGCCGTCTGGACCGGCAGCCTTGCGAGGGTTAACACGTTTAAATGTCTTACTCTTGTCGGCCAAGGAGAAGAAGAGCCCACAGTCCTTGGTAGTGGGCCGCGTCGGTGGCACTGTATTATCCTCAAAGTGGGCGAAGAAGGTGTTTAGCTTGTCCGGGAGCAAGACACTGGTGTCTGCAACGTGGCTGGTTTTCCCTTTGTAGTCCGTGATAAACGGTTCACCCGATATGGATGAAAATACATTTAAATTCCAAAGTGCAGGTGTACAGAGCCAAAACAACAACAACATGTGTCACTGTCCTGATACTTTTGGAGCTCACTGTATATCAGCTGCCTGCAGGTGTAGTGTAGTGTAGTGTAGGTGTGCATGCTTATTTTTTGTCTATATTCACTCTGTGACGGTGACGGGACTAGCTAATTACAGTTACCCCCTCCTATTCCCATAGCAGAAGTCAGAACTTCAGGACCAAAGCCTTCTAGCACTAGCAGGCTGGGCCAGGCTGGTTCATTTAAGGTGGTGGACACTGGGCCTACACACCTGCACAGACAGGATACACACAAACATAACACACAGCCACCCCAGTACACAGGCAGGCATACACACACACACACATGCCTGCATGCACACAGACTGTTAGACGTTCAGGGTCTATAAAGTCTTACTGGATTTAGTTATACAGTTTCGACCATACATTTGTTTAATCCTTTGAACTCCCACTCTGAAATACCCAAACAAACCAAAACAGAAGAAGAAAATGGCACAAAACAATTCTCTGAAAATGGAACTTGGAAGCGTTGCTTTGTTCCATTCTGTGAAAACAAACACATTCTGTAGGTGGAAATAGTCCTCTGTCATAATTAGCAGTCTGCCACTTCAGACACCACACAACTTCCTTTACTAATTAAACTCTCTCTCTCTAAATACTTCTACAGCCAGCAGTAAATACTGCAGGAGGAACAATATTACAATGTGACTCATAGACAAATGGGCCTTATTTCATGAATATTTGTGGCTGTGTGTGTATATGGGTGGTTAGAGCGGTAGTGTGTGTGGGGGTGCGTCTCTGTGTACGTGTCTGTGTGTGCATGCGTGTCTGTGTGTGCATGCGTGCATGTGTGTGCGTGTATGTGAGCGTGTTTAAAGAGTGACTAACTTTAAAAAGCATTGAATCACTTTCAATACAGTCTACTGTATATGGCATCGATATGAGTCAGAAACATTTATTCTAGTCTCAAAATTGACTACAAAATAGAAATTGGATAATTTTGTTCATAAAGTCAGTCTGGTCTAAAATGGAGTTTGGAACATCCCTGCATCACAGCGGGTAAGTGAAGGTTGGGTTTTGATATGTCCATTTGCCCACTGTCGTGTCTTTGGCATCATTAAAGTGAAGACTGTTATTTTATCAAATCAATTCTCTGTAATTATTATTACGTGATTAAACTAATCATGTAAATGTAATTATCTAGGAAGTCCCGGCACCAAGGAAAATCTTCAGATTACAAAGTTATAATTTTCCTAATATAACTCTTCAGATCTTTTAATATCTGATCAATTAGTCTTCTAATTAATGAATTATTCTTTACCTCACGTTAGTCTCATTCCAAACGTCTTAAATTGTTGGTTATCTGCATGAACCCAGCCTTTACTATGAATGTTCCATACATCAATTGTATTAATCATTTAATTATTAACTAACTAAATAATCACAGAAATGTATAAACAAACAACACAGTAGCTATGGTTACAAGGAAATGATAAGGGAGGTTCCCTAGTGGGCTAAGCCGATATGATGGCTTGGTGGACAAAGGGAAGTGGGTGCGGACTGAAAAGGCAGGAAACAACAAAAGGAGTCACTACACAGTTGATAATTATGTTAATTGAAATGCTAATCCTTTGCACATGAACGCTCACTCATTCGGGAATAATTACAATCAATATATATTTACGACCAGTGTGTTGTTGTGATCTCTGTTGGAATCGTCCATCTGTCTGTTGGAGAGTCAGTTCATCATCGTCTCTCTCTCTGCTTCCCTGAAGATCAGTCTTTCGTGGTTAGGATGGATACTTCAGAGTACCGTTCAGAAATGTTCTCATAGCATAGATGTTTCGGCGGTTGTCAGTCTTCGCATCCCAGGTTGACATAATTTCTAACTGCAGACTAGTAATTAGTATCTAACATTTGCTCTTATTCTGTCGGGATCGATAGTCTCAGAGTTTAACCATTTCCACCCGTGTAGCCATTGCTCCACGTGGTATGGTTAGGAATTCAACAACCATTGTAACCTTAGCGGACACTGAGGTTTTTGTGGTCTGAAGAGGATTTCCTCAGGAGGGTTTTTTATTCGTAACAATAGAAACGGGCTGTTCCATGACGACAGATCATGTCTGTGCTCACGGGGGCGGGCCAATGACTTAGTTAAACTTTAAAGGGAATACAATTCTCTTTCATTAAAGGTTTAACATCACTTTACATCATTTCACAAATAGTTTAATCTTTATTCATTCATTTTATACAAGAATTAGATGCAAACCCCATAATTGAGAAATGTACATATTCAGAGATATAGTTATGTGTGTTTTCTGTCCACTCTGAGGTCACCAAATGAAACACACTCGTCATACCCGTCCCTTAAGTGTCCACGGACCATTCCCACCTTCTCACAAGTGGACCTTTTATATCAAATCCTAATTTTGGGGATTAAGGAGTTCGCCATGTGAAATCCTTTGTTCTCTCTATGTGTCTCTTTCTGCATGGCCAGGGGGAGAGAGTCTCCTCCAGGAATTTACGAGATTAGATAACAGAATCTGGATGTAGGAGAGAGAGAGAGAGAGAGAGGGGAAGCCATTAGCTATACCCAAAAAGGGCCACGTCATGACACCACTAACATGGGGTGAACAGCTGAGGATATTGCTCTCTATACAATATCATAGACAGTGAGGCAAACCTGCTCTGTAGCTCCGACTGTTTACATAACAACTAGTCACACATTTTTTTAAATTGAGAAATACTGCACCACGCACCGTAGTTAGATGTAAAATTGCGCAACTAAAACATCATTGGCAAAAATGTCTAAATGAATTATACATTTCTTGAGTTATCTTAGATTCATTCTGGGGATTATGAGGAAGTGAAATATGCTTCCGCGTCTACAGTGTCTCATGGGGGACAAACGTCATTAACCAAGCTGAATCGGTCAGGAAACACACCTCCAAGACTGAAATCTCATTTTTCTAATGAGCAACAGAAAAACACGTGCTTATCGGCATGTTCAGTGGTTCTTTAACAATACATACTGTCATTCAACTCCAGCATTAAAGTTTCCATCTGTGGTCGTAACAGTTACGTAAGCCTGTCAAGGACAAGGGGATTACAAAGTGACCGTTCTCTCATAGAAAGAGATCAACAGCAACTAGAGAACACTTTGGTGCCATTGTGTTGAATAGGCCCATTAGTGCATCCAAATTGCATATGACTCATCTTAACTTTTCAGGTTTCTATGGTGGAGGAGGCTGTTACACAACACATAAGCTCCCTCTATCAGCTGTTGTTTATTGCTCTAACTAGCAAAGTAATGCCTTTTTGGAATATCAATCCTTTCTATCCCACTGGGCACACATTGATTTAATCAACGTTGTTTCCACGTCATTTCAATGAAATTACTTTGAACCAATGTGGAATAGACGTTGAATTGATGTCTGTGCCCAGTAGGATCCTTTCTCTCCTCTCATGCCATGTGAGTCACTGTGGATAAGAGTGTCAGATAAACAAAACAATCTAATAAAATGCCAGTGTTACCGCTGTTGTGGCAAAGGCAGCCAACGTTACTAACTGTTGGTTGCTGAATACTTCCGCAGCATAGGGGAGATAATACAACGGTTTCTTTAAATGATAACCGAGGTCCGTATAATGCATCTAGGATCAGGTCCCCCCCCCCCCCCCGTCCATTTAATCTAATTAATTGTGCTCTAGAAGGTCAGACTGATTTTATATCAGCACTCCTACTCTGAGAAGTTTGATAAAGTACCTACGACCCAGATTTCATGGTTAAAGAAACCTCCGCTTTAGACGTATGCTGGTTGACGTTTATTGTCATGAGTCTTGTCCTGGAGGCACAACTGAGTGAACTGACTTCCCCTTAGATAGGCCAGCTGCAAAGTCAAAATTGGCTATATTGTAAAGATTCATTAAAACAAAAATGTGCAGATGTTATGAATTTGTGGCTGTGCCAGCTAGTGACCACTCTGTAGAGCTGCCTCCAGAACAAGATTCATGACGAAGAACGCTAACCTGCGAGACATACTGCCCCTGGTCTCTTCCTCTCTGTCTCCTCCATTATGTCCCGTCCTGGATTATACACATGATCTGCTCTGTCTCTCTGCAACATTCACCTGGTATCTCTCTCTCTCCCCTGTCCTCCTCCAGGACCATGCAGAGATTAATTCCACCATGGTGCGCAGCGAGACCAACACAGCCCGCGTGGAGGGCCTCCGGGCGGGCACGGTCTACGTTGTGCAGGTGCGGGCCAGGACTGTGGCTGGCTTTGGCAAATACAGCGGCAAGATGTGCTTCCAAACCCTCACAGATGGTAAGGACCATGCAATAAGCCAAGGGGGGGAGGGGAGGCGAGGAGAGATGGTGGTGGGGAGCTGTGTGTGTTAGTTTGTGTGTGTGTGAGAGAAAGATAGAGAGGAAGAGAGAGAGTGTGGATAGAGTCCAGGACGGTAGAGGGATTGTGAATGTGACAGTGGAGAGTGTGGATCACTGTCACAACATGTTTGTGAATGTTTCATAATGTATGAGATTGTGTGTCTATATGAGAGTTGAGAATGGTGGTTTTGAGCTTCTCTTCTTGTGTGTAACTGACTGTGCTTGATCCAAACTGCTTAGCTAATTGGTTCTTCATTGAGCCCGTCTGTTGCTGAGCAGCTATCCCAGAATGCTTAGCTGTGATTAGTGGCTGATGTGATTAATTATTTGCCACCGGGGGTTGGATTGTTCAGGGGGGCGCAACACCTGCTACACTGGTGTGTGAGTTTGGGTCCAGGTGTTCGTGTGTGGGCGTACCGTATTTCCTAAACACAGCATACGTCTTCTTTCCTATGCAATATGCTGTCAGATGATTTACAACACTCCAGTAGAACTTACCCTTTGAGGCAGAGATCTAGGATCAGCTTACCATCCCCGATTCCTAACCCTAACTAGGGCTGTCGTGGTGACCGTATTACCACCACACCGGCAGTCACGAGTCATGGTCGCAGTCACATTCCCTCTGACTGTTGGTCACGGTAATCCCAATCCAAAATAGCGCAAATGAACCTACTGATGGGTAGTTTACCAAACTTGCTAAATGCCATGTATTCACTCTCAAAATACCTCATGATTAAATTTGAATAATCTGAATGATGAGGATAAATACTGATGGGAGTTAGAGTTCCTGTTTTTTATACCTGTTTTGAGAGAGAGAGAGAGAGAGAGAGAGAGAGAGAGAGAGAGAGAGAGAGAGAGAGAGAGAGAGAGAGAGAGAGAGAGAGAGAGAGAGAGAGAGAGAGAGAGAGAGAGAGAGAGAGAGAGAGAGAGAGAGAGAGAGAGAGAGAGAGAGAGAGAGAGAGAGAGAGAGAGAGAGAGAGAGAGAGAGAGAGAGAGAGAGAGAGAGAGAGAGGTAGAGAGGTAGAGAGGTAGAGAGGTAGAGAGAGGTAACGAGAGAGAGAGAGGTAGAGAGAGGTAACGAGAGAGAGAGAGGTAGAGAGAGGTAACGAGAGAGAGAGAGAGAGAGAGAGAGAGGTAACGAGAGAGAGAGAGAGAGAGAGATAACGAGAGAGAGAGAGAGAGAGAGAGAGAGAGAGAGAGGGAGAGAGAGAGAGAGAGAGAATATGTAAGACCAGGGAGGCTCAGAGTACTGGAGGGAGAGACCAGAACCACTGTTATCTTGTGCTAGACTAACTTCTTGTTAGTTATTTATCATCCTTACATAGTACCCATCTTGACTGCATCAAACCGAGAGAAGCTAGCTAACTAGTCCTACAGTTAGCCTACACATAACTCCATTCAGATCATAGCGTAAATAGCAGCCTACCTGTTGGCTTTTGGTCGTTGCAGCCTTACTTTCTCATTTCACTTTTAATTCTGTCATTTTTATTCCATCATCCATTGATTAGATATCCCCCAACTTTCTTGCTAGACAAGCATAGCAACAATGCAATTGTCTCTGTCTTTCCGCTGGAAACACAAGGAACATAACGCAAACCTTTTTTTGCGACTCTTTCCAAATCATCTGTATGTTTTGATTTCTAAGACATACCAGATTTATAGGCCTATCACAACTAAATAAATGATGGATGAAGCTATATTAAATGGACTTATTCAACTTTTGAAAATGTTCATATTCGAAAGGCGCACTAAGCATGTTTATGTTTATTAGCGGTCAAGTACTGTGAGACCGGCAATCATTTGCATGACACTTACCATCTGACAAAATGTCATGACCGCCACAGCCCTAACCCTGACCATTGGGGGGTTAAACCCTGAACTGATCTTCTTATCCATGATCCGCATCTAAGAGAAAATCTCCATTTGACATCACAAATACCACACCTCCTCCTAATCTTCCTTCTCTCTATCCCCCACCCCTCCATCCTTCTTTTCCACTGTTCTTCCTTCCCTCCAATAGGAGGCTATTGTATGGTCAAGGTGATTATCAGTCATATAAACAACCTGTTCTGTTATACAGTTACAGTGATGATGATGATGATGATGATGATCTCCATCATCATCTGTAGTTACCTGTGTAGAGCAGATGTAGCAGCATAGCCCTCTCCTCCCTCTTCCTCACGCTCTGATTAGTATTTACCCAACGCATGCACATACACACGCACACGCACACACACTACACACGCCAGACAGCATGAGGACCAGCTGATGGTACATCCTCTGGCTTGCTGCCACAGCACAACATTTATGGAGACAATTAGCACCCGGTGAAGGAGGAACAGAGGGACCCATCACACCCTACATTTCCCTCCCCCATCCCCTATGTCCCTCACCCGCCTCCTCCTCACTCGTACTCCCTGCTTCCCCTTCCCTTATGTCCCTCACCCACCCCCTCCTCACCCTCCCTCCCTGCCTCCACATCCCTATTTCCATCTCCCACCACCTCCTCACCCTCCCTCCCTGCCTCCACATCCCTATTTCCATCTCCCACCCCCTCCTCACCCTCCCTCCCTGCCTCCACATCCCTATTTCCATCTCCCACCCCTCCTCACCCTCCCTCCCTGCCTCCACATCCCTATTTCCATCTCCCACCCCCTCCTCACCCTCCCTCCCTGCCTCCACATCCCTATTTCCATCTCCCACCCCCTCCTCACCCTCCCTCCCTGCCTCCACATCCCTATTTCCATCTCCCACCCCCTCCTCACCCTCCCTCCCTGCCTCCACATCCCTATTTCCATCTCCCACCCCCGCCTCACCCTCCCTCGCTGCCTCCCCCATCCCCTATTTCCATCACCCTATCCTCACACCCTCTCCCTACCTCCCCCATCCAATGTCCCTTACCCTCCCTCCCTCCCTCCCTGACTCCCCATCCCCTATGTCCATCACCCCCTCATCACCCTTCCTCCCTGCCTTCCCCATCCTATGTCCCTCACCCGCCTCCTCCTCACTCGTACTCCCTGCTTCCCCTTCCCTTATGTCCCTCACCCACCCCCTCCTCACCCTCCCTCCCTGCCTCCACATCCCTATTTCCATCTCCCACCACCTCCTCACCCTCCCTCCCTGCCTCCACATCCCTATTTCCATCTCCCACCCCCTCCTCACCCTCCCTCCCTGCCTCCACATCCCTATTTCCATCTCCCACCCCCTCCTCACCCTCCCTCCCTGCCTCCACATCCCTATTTCCATCTCCCACCCCCTCCTCACCCTCCCTCCCTGCCTCCACATCCCTATTTCCATCTCCCACCCCCTCCTCACCCTCCCTCCCTGCCTCCACATCCCTATTTCCATATCCCACCCCCTCCTCACCCTCCCTCCCTGCCTCCACATCCCTATTTCCATCTCCCACCCCCGCCTCACCCTCCCTCGCTGCCTCCCCCATCCCCTATTTCCATCACCCTATCCTCACACCCTCTCCGTACATCCCCCATCCAATGTCCCTTACCCTCCCTCCCTCCCTCCCTGACTCCCCATCCCCTATGTCCATCACCCCCTCATCACCCTTCCTCCCTGCCTTCCCCATCCTATGTCCCTCTCCCAACCATCCGTTCCTCCGTCAACCCCTATGTGCCTCACCCTCTATAGTGCCTGCCTCCCCTGTCCTCCCCCACCTCCTCTCTCCTGCACTACCCATCTCATCCCAGTCTCCATCACTGTCTACCCACCTCTGGCCCTCCTCCCTCCCTCCTTCTCTCTCCCTCACTCCCCTCTGACTCTTCTCCCTCTTCCTCTCCTCTCACAGTTGACAATCCCTCTTTTCTGTCTGTCATCACATTTTTACACAAATACCCCAGGTCTCTTCGCCCCACACCCCTCAACTGCCCCAACTGCCCCCCCCCCCCAACCCCCCACACAACCCCTCCCAAAACCATTTGATTGACAGGTGCAATGAGGAGGAGATGATTGGCCTTTCATCAGTAAGGTGTGTATGGTTATAGCTTGTCAGTGAGGAGTCCTATTCTCCACAGTCAGGTGTTGATACCTGACTGATTGCAATGTGCTGTTATTTACTGCTAGCTATAGCACTCAGACAGTTGATTTCTGATTCTTCAAGCCAATCACCATTTTCACCTGTCTGAGTTTAGGAGACTGAATACAGCTTCACAAAGAAATAGCACACTCACCCTTTACAGGGAACAAAATAGTAGGCCTATAATTCAAACTATCAAGTGTGCTATGAATACTAGCTTATTATTTTGTTGATATTTAAGCTACTATATCACCGCTCAAAATACTTCTTCTTTCTTCTCCTTTTTTCACTTGAACCCCATTGCTGTCAGTTTGCCCGCAGCATGCTAAATCTTGCTAAAGGTCATGAGACAGGACTGAGGCAGTTTAGTGTGTCTTTAGAAGTTATTTAGGCTACCCTCTGAACTCGTGATATTCTTCCTCACTTCGTTGCTAACGTTTAGCTGTATTTTTGACTGTCGAAGAGCAGCTTGTGTTTGAACACCCCCAGTAGAAATTCCAAGGTGTTCTTTTGTGTCTGTCAGACTGTGACAGGGAGATTAGGTATGGCAACAGAAACACTGAAATACTTTCTCTCACTTTTTATTGATCTTTTTCTTTCTCTCTTTCTCTCTCTCTCTCTCTCTCTCTCTCTCTCTCTCTCTCTCTCTCTCTCTCTCTCTCTCTCTCTCTCTCTCTCTCTCTCTCTCACACACACACATTTTCTCTCTGTCTATGTAGATGACTATAAATCAGAGTTGAGGGAGCAGCTTCCTCTGATTGCTGGCTCGGCTGCAGCAGGATTGGTGTTCATCGTCTCTCTAGTGGCCATCTCCATCGTCTGCAGCAGGTACTGTACGGTCAACATGTCCACCATGGCTGTGTTTATGGTCCAACGGGTGTGCCGCACGCACGCGCACACCTTACACACAAACATCTTAACACACACACACACACACACACACACACACACACACACACACACACACACACACACACACACACACACACACACACACACACACACACACACACACACAACCCTTACCTCACAGTTAGCAGACACAGACAGACAGGCAGGCAATGGAGCCTGTCTGTAGGCTTTTCACATACATACCTACACACATAGCCAGCAGAAGGTAAACAAAGTAAAAAGGAAATACAGTACCTTCAGAAAGTATCCACACCCCTTGACTTGTTCCACAAGTTGTTGTCTTACAGCCTTGCATGTACTCACTCTGTGTGCAATAATAGTGTTTAACATGATTTTTTAATGACTACCTCATCTCTGTGCCCCGCACTTACAATTATCTGCAAGGTCCCTCAGTCGATTACACTTCTACGTTTCTACGTTTCTAAAATGCTTAAATTTTCTGTACATACAAGCTTACCCAATACCAAAATGATGGATCTTTCTTGTCTTATTTACAAATGCTTGCACACAGCATGCCAGAAATGAAGACCTAATGTTCCAAACCTTAAATATAATATAAAGCCTCTACTTCTGCAACAACAGCAGCTCAAAAGCTGTATTGAAACGGCTTATAAGAATTTTTGAATGAACAGATCATTGAAACATTGAGAAATAGCTGATTTACTGTACGTTGTGTAAAATAGACCAACCACAGCTGATTCCAATCTCAATCGGGAGACATAGCAACGTGTTGAAGTTCTTTCAATTACATGAACATACACAGTTAAAAGGGGACTCTTTGGATTGATTTTGTTGAGTGTGGATACAGAATAACACAGAGGTGTAGAGAGAGAAAACAATGTCTGGACAAGGGAGAGGAATAGTTGGACCAGGGAGAGGAGTAGTTGGACCAGGCAGAGGAGTAGTTGGACCAGAGAGAGGAGTAGTTGAACCAGGCAGAGGAGTAGTTGGACCAGGGAGAGGAGTAGTTGGACCAGGGAGAGGAGTAGTTGGACCAGGCAGAGGAGTAGTTGGACCAGGGAGAGGAGTAGTTGGACCAGGCAGAGGAGTAGCTGGACCAGGCAGAGGAGTAGCTGGACCAGGCAGAGGAGTAGCTGGACCAGGGAGAGGAGTAGCTGGACCAGGCAGAGGAGTAGCTGGACCAGGGAGAGGAGTAGCTGGACCAGGGAGAGGAGTAGCTGGACCAGGGAGAGGAGTAGTTGGACCAGGGAGAGGAGTAGCTGGACCAGGGAGAGGAGTAGTTGGACCAGGGAGAGGTGTAGTTGGACCAGGGAGAGGTGTAGTTGGACCAGGCAGAGGAGTAGGTGGACCAGGCAGAGGAGTAGGTGGACCAGGCAGAGGAGTAGTTGGACCAAGGAGAGGAGTAGCTGGACCCGGCAGAGGAGTAGGTGGACCAGGCAGAGGAGTAGTTGGACCAAGGAGAGGAGTAGCTGGACCAGGGAGAGGAGTAGTTGGACCAGGGAGAGGAGTAGCTGGACCAGGCAGAGGAGTAGTTGGACCAGGGAGAGGAGTAGTTGGACCAGGGAGAGGAGTAGTTGGACCAGAGAGAGGAGTAGTTGGACCAGGGAGAGGAGTAGCTGGACCAGGGAGAGGAGTAGCTGTACCAGGGAGAGGAGTAGCTGTACCAGGGAGAGGAGTAGCTGGACCAGGCAG
Organism: Salvelinus alpinus; assembly: GCF_045679555.1. Classification (NCBI taxonomy): domain Eukaryota; kingdom Metazoa; phylum Chordata; class Actinopteri; order Salmoniformes; family Salmonidae; genus Salvelinus; species Salvelinus alpinus. The sequence goes on from NC_092115.1 coordinate 20,523,473, forward strand.
AGGAGTAGCTGGACCAGGCAGAGGAGTAGTTGGACCAGGGAGAGGAGTAGTTGGACCAGGCAGAGGAGTAGTTGGACCAGGCAGAGGAGTAGATGGACCAGGGAGAGGAGTAGTTGGACCAGGACAAGGGAGAAGGAGAGGTAGGGGGAGATGAGTAAGAATGCGTGGTGGTGTTCAAAGGAGAGTAAAAGCTGCTGTCACTGATGAAATAAGAGCCACCATCATAGACCATGTGATAAACCATGTTCTATCACTGAGAAACGCTGGTGAAAGAGTCCAACCTAATCTCAGATGGTCAACCGTGGCTTCCATTATCCTGAATTTTCAGCAAACCAACAGGTAAGTAATGCATTTCACAAGGGCTTCTTCTATTAAATAATTTATGTAGACGAGGCAGGGTTTAACCTAGCAAAACACGTTGGAAGGGGAAGAAACGTCATCGGAAAAAGTGCCACAGTTGATGTGCCGGGTCAGAGAGGAGCAAATATCACAATGTGTGCTGCAGTCTAGAGTGCTGCTTTGGTCCTGCAGAAATGCCAGATTGGTCCCTACAACACTGAGCGCCTTCTTTTGTTTTAAGATGACCTCCACCAACAACTGGTGCCAGAAGCAGAAAGAGAACCGCCAGGAGGAAACATGAGGACATTTGTGATTCCATGGGACAATGTAGCATTCCACCATTCACATGCAATCACAAACTGGTTTGCAGCCCATCCAAGAATGGTTTCCCTTTTCCTCCCCCCTACTCGTCTTTCCTCAACCCCATTGATGAATTTTTTTCTGCCTGGAGGTGGAAAGTGTATGATCATCGGCCACATGACCAAATGTCCCTCCTGGATGCAATGGATGCCGGCTGCAGAGACATCTCAGCTGAAGACTGCCAGGGGTGGATAAGGCATGCCAAGCGGTTCTATCCAAGGTGCATAGCGAGAGACGACATAAGATGGGATGTGGACGAGAACATGTGGCCAAATGCTGAAGATCGTGTAGATTAGAACAGGACTGTGCATTTTTGTGTTTAATCCCTTCTGTGCCTTTTTTACTGTAATTGTGTTTTATTTTTACACATTTGGAACCAAAGGTCATGTGTGTTGGATTTTTTTGTTGATCACTGGCAGCAATTTCATGTTGCTAATAAAGCTTTTACTGCAGCAATTCTGTCACTTACTATTTTTTCCTACTGTACATTCTATAAAGTAAAGATGACTCATTCACTTTTAGATAGTATGTTGCCAAAAATGCACACATTCGACACTCAACCAAAAAATGTAGAGTGGTTTACAGTAAAAGGAAACTGAATGATAAAAAACAATGGATTTCATATTGTCTATTGATGCAGGTAGATCTGAAACATGACAAGTAATGCAGTTTTTGTAATGCCATCAACTGTTAGTATTTTGAAAGTCGATGTGCTATGATTGACTATATGTTCCTCTTGGATAGAAAACATGTGCTAGTGTTTTGACTGAATGTTTAGATACTGAGTCGAGTTTGACGTGTTTTGACAGAGTTAGTGTATGTAGAGAAAGTTTTTTTGCATTTTGAAATGTAGGGTTGGTATTTAATGAACAAAATGTGGTTTTGAGCAGAAAATGTACTATTTGGCTAATTGTGTGATGTTGGTGTGTTGCTGTGTTAAGAGTTTAGAAAAAGTATCTCAAGTATAGGTAAACGCTTTTTAGCGAACAAATTCGTATTTACAATGACGGCATTCCTACAATGACGGCCTACCAAAAACATGCATCCAGTTTGCAACAATGACGGCCTACCTCATACATCCAGTTTGCAACAATGACGGCCTACCTCATACATACAGTTTGCAACAATGACGGCCTACCTCATACATCCAGTTTGCAACAATGACGGCCTAACTAATGCATCCAGTTTGCAACAATGACGGCCTACCTAATGCATCCAGTTTGCAACAATGACGGCCTACCTAATGCATCCAGTTTGCAACAATGACAGCCTACCTAATGCATCCAGTTTGCAACAATGACAGCCTACCTAATGCATCCAGTTTGCAACAATGACGGCCTAACTAATGCATCCAGTTTGCAACAATGACAGCCTACCTAATGCATCCAGTTTGCAACAATGACAGCCTACCTAATGCATCCAGTTTGCAACAATGACAGCCTACCTAATGCATCCAGTTTGCAACAATGACAGCCTACCTAATGCATACAGTTTGCAACAATGACGGCTTACCTAATGCATACAGTTTGCAACAATGACAGCTTACCTAATGCATACAGTTTGCAACAATGACGGCCTACCTAATGCATACAGTTTGCAACAATGACAGCCTACCTAATGCATCCAGTTTGCAACAATGACAGCCTACCTAATGCATACAGTTTGCAACAATGACGGCTTACCTAATGCATACAGTTTGCAACAATGACGGCTTACCTAATGCATACAGTTTGCAACAATGACGGCCTACCTAATGCATACAGTTTGCAACAATGACGGCCTACCTAATGCATACAGTTTGCAACAATGACGGCCTACCTAATGCATACAGTTTGCAATAAGGCACTAAAGGAAAACTGCAAAAGATGTATCTTATGTCCTGAATACAAAGCACTAGGTATGCGGAAAATCCAACACAACACATCACTGAGTACTACTCCTCATTTCGGAGCATTTCAGTGCTAGAGGCGTCACTACAGACACTCTGGTTCGAATCCAGGCTGTATCACAACCGGCCGTGATTGGGAGTCCCATAGGGCAGTGCACAATTGCCCCAGCGTCGTCCAGGTTTGGCCGGTGTAGGCCATCATTTTTAACTGACTTGCCTAGTTAAATAAAGGTTAAATAAAAAAATTAAAGCATGGTGGTGGCTGCATCATGTTATGGGTATGCTTGTCATTGGCAAGGACAAGGGAGATTTTTGGGATAAAAAGAAACGGAATAGAGTTATGCACAGGCATAATCCTAGAGGAAAACCTGGTTCAGTCTTGTTTCCAACAGACACTCGGAGACAAATCCCCCTTTCAGCAGGACAATAACCTAAAACACAAGGCCAAATATACACTGGAGTTGGTTACCAAGATAACATTGATTGTTCCTGCGTGGCCTAGTTACAGTTTTGGGTTAAATCGGCTTGAAAATCTTTGGCAAGACTTGAAAATGGCTGTCTAGCAATGATCAACAACCAATTTGACAGAGCTTGAGTAATTTTAAAAAAAAGTATAATTTGCAAATATTGTACAATCCAGGTGTGCAAATCTCTTAGAGACATACCCAGAAAGACTCACAGTTGTAATCGCTGCCAAATGTGATTCTAACATGTTTCGACTCAGGGGTGTGACTACTTACGTAAATTAAATATTTCTGTATTTCATTTTCAATAAAGGTGCAAACCTTTCTAAAAACATGTCTTTACTTAGTCATTATGGGGTATTGTGTATAGATGAGTGAGAAGAAACATCTATTTAATCCATTTTGAATTCAAAATGTGGAATAAGTAAAGGGGTGTGAATACTTTGTGAAGGCTCTGTAACTGTTCCATATCTGTATTATGAGTACATTTCTCTATGAATCGTCCATTTCACATGTGGACCAAAGCGTTCACGCTGAGTTGACCTGAGTTAACTGACTCAAACCAATTTCATTCTCAAAAGTGTGTTACAGCACCACGCTACTTTCCCCCACCCCCTCTCTCTTCAGAAACCTTTAAGTTGAATTTAGAATTTGCAGCAGTGCCGTATGCTACCAGTTAGTAGCACAGCGCCCTATCAGACACGACAGGGTGTTTGATGACTGTAGGAGCAGAGGAGAGGTTTAGGAAGACAGATGAAAAGCTACAGAGATGTTATCACATCTCTAATTAAAAACCAGCTCATTCTCATTACACTTCATTTGTCGCTGCAGCTAACTCTAACCCTAAGCCACTGATTCAGTTTTAGACCGGTCGCTTTCAGGCCTCGGTTAGTGAGACTCCGAGACAGATTTAATGATTCCTCCTTACTCCTCTTTCATCCTAAAGTTGTATTTTTTTTATTTTTTTCCACAAAATAAAACTTTTCTTTCCCTATCTCTGATTTGTGTTCAGGAAACGGGCGTACACCAAGGAAGCGGTGTACAGCGACAAGTTACAGCATTACAGCACAGGAAGAGGTAAGTTCACTACCACAGCACCATATACTACAGACCCTGGTTAGATTCCAGGCTGTATCACAACCGGCCGTGTACCGCCGCCCTACTGGGAGTCCCATAGGGCGGCGTACAACTGGCCCAGCGTCGTCCGTGTTAGGGTTTGGCCGGGGTAGGCCGCCATTGTAAATAAGAATTTGTTCTTAACTGACTTGCCTAGTTAAATAGGACGAAACACATATTAATTGTCCATCATGTTCTATCATTTAGGGCAAAACAGTCCCTCAACGTTCTAAATGACCTTGATTGACACTTGGTTCGATCAAACACGGGCCACATTAAGGGCAAAAACAACACTTCCATGTCCTTTGCGTTTTACTATAGAGGGAAAAAAACACCCCTTCTGATTGAACATCCCTTTACACTTTCTAAATGACATTGCTTGACACTCACCTCTCAGAGTTGTAACCGTGTTTGAACGACACACAGTTCTATCATGCTGAGTACTAAAACAACCTGTTCTAGCATTGAGGGAAAATACACCCCATCCTGATCCGACGTAGAGGGCAAAAGTCATCCCTTTGTGTTCAGGAAACGGGCGTAACATTGACTGACACGCATCTCTCAGGGCTGTGTAAGCTAACCATGATTGAGCCAGGGTCCTATCACTCTTTGGCTGACACTGACACTGTAAAGTTGCCTCAAGCAAGGCAAGCAAACTCCTTTGTTTTGCTGAAATTGAGGGAGAGGCTGTTGTCCTGGCGCCACAATGCCAGTTCACTTACCTCCTCCCTATTGGCTGACTCGGCGCTGTTGGTTATCAGGCCTAAAACATTGGTGTCGTCGGCGAGTTGATGTCATGCAAAGCCATGCAGTCGTGGGAGAACAGGGAGTACAGCAGAGGGCTGAAGACACACCCCTGGAGGGACCCTGTGTTAAGAGACAATCCTCACAGCCTGTGATCTGCACATCAAGAACTCCAGGATTCCAGTTGCAGAGGACGGTGTCCAGACCCAGGGCTCTGAGCTTGGTGACAAGCTTGGAAGAAACAATAGTGTTAAATGCTAAACTGTAGTCAATAAACAGCATTCTCACATGTGTGTTCCTCTTGTCCAGATGTGTTAGAGCTGTGTGAATAGGCCTGGAAATGTCATCTTCCGTAGATCTGTTGGAACGGTAGGCAAATTAGAGTGATCCAGAGTGCCTGGCATGCTGGCCCTGATGTGGGCCATGACCAGCCTCTCCTAGCATTTCATGATGACCGGGGTGAGTGCGACGGGCGATAGTCATTTTTCTTGGGCACTGGGCCGATGGTTGTCTCTTTGAAGCGGGGACTACAGCCTGGTACAGGGACAGGGACCGGTTGAAGATGTCAGAGAAAATGCCTGCCAGCTGGTCAGCACACACTCTGAGGATGCGGCCAGGGATGCCATCTGGGCTGGCTGCTTTTTAGAGTTTTCCTCACATCAGCTTTGGAGAGCGAAAGCACCTGGTCGCCCCAGAGCAGCGAGAGTCTTCCTGGACTGCTCGATATTGTCTGCCTCAAAACAAGCATAGAATGTTTTCAGCTGGTTTGGGAGGGAGGCTTTGGTGGGCACCACACAGGTGGATTTTCCTTTGTGTTCTTTGGTAGTCCTTGCCACATACCGTAAGTCCTGAGTCTGAGTTGTCGAACATCAATTCAAGTTTGAGTCTGTATTGTCTTTTGCATTTCTAATGGATTTGCGGAGCTTGTACCTGCTTGCCTTGTATATACGGTGTGCCATTTCTCCCCCGGTCAAACCCTCAGAAGAGTTGGCATTCGCAGTTGGTTGTATCAGAGGCTATCTTATGGAGATTTAAATCCATTAACATAAGTGGAGAAATAAAATAAGAAGATGTTAGAGAGACGGCAACAGCGCTAACCACGCTTATCATCAAGCAATTTGAAGGCGAGGGAAAAAACAGTGATAAGTGTTCCTATTCAGCTTGTGTTTTTCCCCTCCACTCTCACCCGCTAACTAATAATAATGCTCAGGAATAGATTATGTCCGATCTTTTCTCTTCAGGATTTGACAGACAGTTTTCTAATTACTACTCATTGGTAGAAAACGACCCACTTTGGAGGAAACAACTCGATTCTTCTTGGTTGAAATGCTTAAGGAGTGTTTTTTTCTCACCCTGGCTGTTGGTAATGGAGTCACAAACTGTGATGAGTGGTGTACTGAATGGGAAATTAACATGCAACACCTAAAACTATAAAGGTGTAGTTCAGGGATTTTACTGAAATTATTGGCACGCTTGATAAAGATGACCAAAAAATACTATAAAATAAATAATTAAAATACCGAGCTATATAGTATGCTTCAAAAATGTGAAAATTATATTTTATACCAACAAAATTGGTCAGAGAAAGAGATTTTGTTTAACAAGTAATAAAACAAACTCTCAAAAAGGTCAAATTGGCACCTACCTCTGTTTTCAATACTCCATGCTCCCGCCCCTTGCAAGGATAACAACACTGAGCCTTTTTCTAAAATGTTTTATGAGAGTGGAGAACACATAGTCTTTCCAGATCCTTGATATCCTTTGTCTGTGCTTATGGACTGTCCTCTAATTCAAACTAGAGAATGACCGATTTTTTGGGGTCAAGGAGGCTGATGGACGATATTTTAGGTCAATATTCAATATCATTACATTTATATAATGATATAAATAAATGACTGTTTTTACCAATCTATCTACATAACATTTTATTTAAATTGTAAATCTCTTCATTAACTGAGTAAATTAAGATAGTATAGGCCTACACACAATACAGGTGAATGCATATTCAATAGGAGTGTGTGCCTGTATTGAGTTGTTTCAGAGACTATGGTGCTACTGTACAGATGGCAATCGTTTTGCCTTCCATTTGGGACCTAATCAAATCAAATCAAATGTTATTGGTCACATGCACATGGTTAGCAGATTGCGAGTGTAACGAAATGCTTATGCTTCTAGATCCGACAGTGCTGCAGTATCTAACAGGTAATATCTACCAAATTCCACAACAAAACCTAATATCTAACAAATTCCACAACAAAACCTAATACACACAATCTAGTAAAGGAATGGGATGAGAATATATAAGTATAAAATATATGGATGAGCAGTGACAGAGCGGCTAAGATGGAATAGATATTGAAGGATACAGTATACAGTATATGAGATGAGTAATGCGAGATATGTAAACATTCTTAAAGTGGCATTATTAAAGTGACCTAATGATCAACAACATTTGCATAGAAGCATCACTCCAGCATGTCACGCCTGTATGGAATGACATCCTATAGGCACTGCTGTTAGTTTGTAAATATAAAATAACATCTATTCAATGCAAATGGGTCCAACGTAACGTCAAGATTTGTGATCACGGATGCTTATGAAACAAGTATTTTTTTCAGCTGTCAGGATGCAGAACAAAATTCTAAACAGTTCTATTGGCGAGTTCAGCTATCTGTCAAGAAATGGCAGGTTGCAACTTGATCCTACTGCTACGATTGGATAGAGTGAGGCTGTAACTCCACTCCCTTTCACATCTCTCTCCATCGCTCATATCACTTGCTGCAGTTTACTGCTAGTATGAAAACTCACTCAATGCCGTTGACATTGGCTACCAAGACATAAATGTGCATAATAAAAGGAAATTGACTAGTCAGTTACACAACTGAATGCATTCAACTGAAATGTGTCTTCCGCATTTAACCTAACCCCTCTGAATCAGAGTGGTGAGGGGGGCTGCCTTAATCAACATCCACGCCCGGGGATCAGTTGGGCAGACCACGCAAGGGCAGATCGGTAGATTTTTCAGTCTTACCAGCGCTGGGATTTGAACCAACAACCTTTTGGTTACTGGCCCAATGCTCTTAATCTCTAGGCTACCTGCTGCCCCTCATATCTAACAAGGAGAGCGAGGGTAGGAAAAAATATGAAACAACGATGCACATTATGTCTAAGAGTTTAATCTGCCCATAGTTTAAGTGAGAATGTACAAACACGCACGCTGATCTACAGTTTACATGGTCCATAAACATGCTGGAAGATTCTTAGGTAGTTAAACCTATTGCCAAACTTTATTTGGCCATTTTAAAACACCTTCTTTCCCTATTAGGACAATCATCTAACCCGACTATCAACTGTCAATTTAAGGATACGATTGCAGCTGGTCAGATTGGCACACCAGTAAATAGCTAACGTTACAACGGAAGTCAGATTTTTTGTTGCTAAAAATGGTGCAAGTTCAAATGATAACCAGCTAATGTTAGCTAGCTACATTGGCTATTAGCTCCTATCTGATATCTTATCACCATGTTTATCTAGCCAGCTAGCTAGCATAGTAGCTAATATAGCTAGCTAGCTAACATCGCAGATGAAAAGGTTAGCTAATTATTGTAATCTTTGCTAACAGATCACATAGCTAGCTAGCTTTCTTATTTCATGCATATCCTGGCACGTCGACACAAGCCTTATTATTAGTGAATTAACTAAACTAATATTTGCAACAGGAGTTTGATTTTGGTCACTGTGTCAATTCATCCATTTCTCGATCTGCACCTTTCTGTTGGAGAATGAGCTTGCTTGCTGCTGATTTTCCCAGCTATACATTCCTCAGCATTGTGCAGTGCTCATGGCCAGGCGGTGAGTGGTGGCTGGCATAGCAGCATTTTTGCTATGTAAAGGGACTATCAGCAAATCCGATAGAGAAGGTCCAATAACCGATAGAGTAGAAAAAGCGAATATCGGCCCGATATATCAGCTCGGCCGATTAACGGTTGTTCTCTAATTTCTCACCACAGGTTTTCAATGGAGTTTGGAGACTGAGATGGCCATTGCAAAATGTTGATTTTGTGGTCAATTAACCACTTATTTGTGGATTTTGATGTGTTAGGGTTTATTGTCTTGCTGGAAGATCCCTTGCGGCCAAGTTTCAGCCTCCAGAGGTAACCAGGTTTTTGGCTGAAATGTCATGCTGCTTGGTAAAGTTCATGATACCGTTGAACATATCAAGGGCCCCAGGACCAGTGGAAGCAAAATAGCCCCATAACATCAAAGATCCATCACCATATTTGACAGTAGGTATGAGGTACTTTTCTGCATATGATTCCGTTTTTTGACCAAACCCACCACTGGTGTGCGTGGCTAATGAGCTCTATTTTCATGTCATCCTACCATAGCACTGCCTGGAGTTTGCCAGAAGGCATTGGCACTTAGATTGGATCCGGTGCTATGGTCAGATGACATGATGATACTCCATATATGTAGGCCTATGCAGGAACATGTACACATGCACGCACGCAGACACACACACCACAAGCATCTGTCACCATTTATCAACACGCGTTCACTGGCATTCACACACTCCCACATAATACATATTTAGTAAATGCCCACATACAGCCATACACATGTATCCAGAAATGTCCATATGTCAGCCACATGCGCGCACACACACACACACACACACACACACACACACACACACACACACACACACACACACACACACACACACACACACACACACACACACACACACACACACACACACACACACACCACACACACACACACACACACACACACACACACACACACACACAGACACAGACACAGACACAGAGACACACAGACACCACTCACACACACGTTTCCTTTATCCAGAAACAAGTTGTCTCAGCTGCTGTTGTTTGTGCTCCAGCATCTGGTTTGTGCATGAATAGACAGACAGCTGACTGTATGTGCACTATCTCACATAGTTACTGGGTGACAACGGCCCAGACTCTTCTGACAGAAATGTCTGTCATTGAAAAAACAACCCGGAAAAGACAGATTCTTCAACAAACTTCCATATATTTCACCAAGAATCTAATTGCTTGCTGGATTTAGATTTTAATTTACGATCCAGGCCAGCGGCGTGTTAATCCCTTATTAAGATTTGCAGATTGCAGAATGTTTGTATTTTTCTCTCTCTGATTTCTGCCTTAATAAGTTGCAGTGTGTGTCTGATAAATCATTTTCTCACATCAAACGCTGGCTAATTAACTTAACTCGCAATGAGGAGAATATTCATTTATATGTTTTGCCTGTAGCGTGTATGAGTGTGTATGCGCACATCTTGGATCTATACAGTAGATTAGTTTAGGTGTGTATACTTCAGGACCAAATCTTTGCCATGAGCTATTGGTTATAGGGGATCTTTCTCTCTCTCTCCACCCCCTCTTTCCCTCACCCAATGGACTTTGTTGTTTTATAGCTGGGTAAAAATAGACCCGGTGGTTTGGATGTGCTTTGGCCCGCACAAACAACTGATAAACTGTTTGCTATTTAAATTATACATGAAAGTGGGCATGGGTCTGTGGAATATGGAAAAAGGCAATGGTGTGTGTGTGTGTGTGTGTGTGTGTGTGTGTGTGTGTGTGTGTGTGTGTGTGTGTGTGTGTGTGTGTGTGTGTGTGTGTGTGTGTGTGTGTGTGTGTGTGTGTGTGTGTGTGTGTGTGTGTGTGCATGCCTATTTGCTTATGTTTCCCAGGCCTGAGATTCCTGAGCATCGTTTCAGTCACACGCATGCACACACGTCCATAATGCCATTATAGAATGCAGAACTCCAAACCCTCTCATGGATTATCTGTAATCCAGTCTCCATGGAGTCTCTAATCAGCAATTACATCCACAGAGACAGGCTTCAAGGTAATTAGTGTGCTAGCCAGACAGAGCTTTCATTCAAGAGCTATATGTAAGGTACAAGGTACCTTGATCCCCTCCTTGAATAGAGATCCTATCCTTCCTATCCCCTTCTCAGCCCTCCGCCACTTGACTCTGTTCAGCCTAGGTGCTGCATGTCTTGTAGATGAATGAGGTTCGTGAGGAGACGATGGGTTTATTTCAACCCTGGTGCCATATTGCAAAACCAGTCTGAGAGTGCTAATCAATGTCATTGAGAGAATTTACTCTCTGAAGTAATAGGATGTATGTTTGAATCTGTCTGTAGTTGCCTCTCACATGACGCCCTATTCCCTATATAGTGCACCACTTTTGACCAGAGCACTAGTATGTGACTGCCCTATGCGGCTCTAGTCAAATGTAGTGCATGACATAGTGGATAGGTTGCGATTTTAGGCGTATATTCTATGTTGTCAATTCATGTGTTGAATATGATTTTGACTACCCACAAGCCATCTCATCTGCCTCAGAAACAAGTGTTTCTCCATTCCCAGACATCCCCCAGACAGTGAACTGTACTCACCTATCTGTCGCTGGCGCTTAGAGCCGTTGGTTAGCGAGGCGGTTTTATCAGTTTATGAGCATCTATGGGGAGAGATGGTGGGGAAATTGGTTCCTCTGCGATCACAGGGCAGAGAGGAAGGGAGTGAGAGAGGAAAGAAAAAAGCTCTTTCTGTTTCTCCGTCTCTCTCTCATTCTGTCTCTCTCTCTCTCTTTCTCCTGGCTCTCGAAGGTTTACTGTTGGATAAAACGGATTCATCAAAACACTATTTTATTAGTGTCTGCTGTGGAGGAGTGCTTGTTCCTGGGAGAAAACAGGAGCCCTAATAGACTTGTGTACATTACTATAATTCCATTCACACAGGCTTGCTTGTTTGCCTACACCCAAAGACAGAGTCCTGGAAACCGGGGGTTGGAACCAAAATTAGTTATTCCAATCAGAACCACTATTTTTTTCGTTTCGTCCAGTGTTCCGACCAGCAAAATAAAGTTCTGAACCGGTTCAAACCAAAAATGTTTACCGGTTTATATTGTTCCTTTCTGTTTCTTTTTTAACTTGTGAAATCAACAGTTGTTTACATTTAGCTCATTAAATGACTTCACCAATCAGAGCAGACAGAGCAGGCAGGCTAGTTGTTTACATACGTGATGGACAGACAAATGTAGCCTATGGCACAAGATTCGACTAGAATAATGCGGGTGGGGAGAGAGCAGGAGAGGGTTGAGAAGGAGGATTGAATCTCTGGCATCTTGTTATGACATGTATTATCTGAAGTATTTGAATTATATCTAGGAGGAGCAACTTCTATGGAGGAACTTTGAATGTCTTTTGAGCTCGCTAGGTAACAAGCTTGTGTGCAGAGCGGCACCAGAATGAAAACACATCTTACCATTTTGTAGTTAATAAATCCAATGTGAATTTCAAAGTTTATAGTATCCTTAGCTAGCAATGAAAAAGTTTATCCATTCTTCTCTAGCTAATTAAAAATCTCTCCCTATCTTCTGAATCGTGTGTAACGTCAGTACAGTAGCCTATGGTAACGTCAGTACAGTAGCCTATGGTAACGTCAGTACAGTAGCCTATGGTAACGTCAGTACTGTAGCCTATGGTAACGTCAGTACTGTAGCCTATGGTAACGTCAGTACAGTAGCCTATGGTAACGTCAGTACAGTAGCCTATGGTAACGTCAGGTCAGTAGCCTATGGTAACGTCAGGTCAGTAGCCTATGGTAACGTCAGTACAGTAGCCTACGGTAACGTCAGTACAATAGCCTACGGTAACGTCAGTACAATAGCCTACGGTAACGTCAGTACAGTAGCCTATGGTAACGTCAGTACTGTAGCCTATGGTAACGTCAGTACTGTAGCCTACGGTAACGTCAGTACAGTAGCCTACGGTAACGTCAGTACTGTAGCCTATGGTAACGTCAGTACTGTAGCCTATGGTAACGTCAGTACAGTAGCCTACGGTAACGTCAGTACAGTAGCCTACGGTAACGTCAGTACAGTAGCCTACGGTAACGTCAGTACTGTAGTCTACGATAACGTCAGTACAGTAGCCTATGGTAACGTCAGTACAGTAGCCTATGGTAACGTCAGTACTGTAGCCTATGGTAACGTCAGTACAGTAGCCTATGGTAACGGCAGTACAGTAGCCTACGGTAACGTCAGTACAGTAGCCTACGGTAACGTCAGTACAGTAGCCTACGGTAACGTCAGTACAGTAGCCTACGGTAACGTCAGTACAGTAGCCTATGGTAACGTCAGTACAGTAGCCTATGGTAACGTCAGGTCAGTAGCCTATGGTAACGCCAGGTCAGTAGCCTATGGTAACGTCAGTACAGTAGCCTATGGTAACGTCAGTACAATAGCCTACGGTAACGTCAGTACAATAGCCTACGGTAACGTCAGTACAGTAGCCTATGGTAACGTCAGTACTGTAGCCTATGGTAACGTCAGTACTGTAGCCTACGGTAACGTCAGTACAGTAGCCTACGGTAACGTCAGTACTGTAGCCTATGGTAACGTCAGTACTGTAGCCTATGGTAACGTCAGTACAGTAGCCTACGGTAACGTCAGTACAGTAGCCTACGGTAACGTCAGTACTGTAGTCTACGGTAACGTCAGTACAGTAGCCTATGGTAACGTCAGTACAGTAGCCTATGGTAACGTCAGTACAGTAGCCTATGGTAACGGCAGTACAGTAGCCTACGGTAACGGCAGTACAGTAGCCTACGGTAACGTCAGTACAGTAGCCTACGGTAACGTCAGTACAGTAGCCTATGGTAACGTCAGTACAGTAGCCTATGGTAACGTCAGTACAGTAGCCTACGGTAACGTCAGTACAGTAACCTACGGTAACGTCAGTACAGTAGCCTATGGTAACGTCAGTACAGTAGCCTACGGTAACGTCAGTACAGTAGCCTACGGTAACGTCAGTACAGTAACCTACGATAACGTCAGTACAGTAGCCTATGGTAACGTCAGTACTGTAGCCTATGGTAACGTCAGTACAGTAGCCTATGGTAACGTCATAAGGTGAATGCACCAATTTGTAAGTCGCTCTGGATAAGAGCGTCTGCTAAATGACTTAAATGTAAATGTAAATGTAGCCTACGGTAACGTCAGTACAGTAGCCTACGGTAACGTCAGTACTGTAGCCTATGGTAACGTCAGTACAGTAGCCTATGGTAACGTCAGTACTGTAGCCTATGGTAACGTCAGTACAGTAGCCTACGGTAACGGCAGTACAGTAGCCTACGGTAACGTCAGTACAGTAGCCTACGGTAACGTCAGTACAGTAGCCTACGGTAACGTCAGTACAGTATCCTACGGTAACGTCAGTACAGTAGCCTATGGTAACGTCAGGTCAGTAGCCTATGGTAACGTCAGGTCAGTAGCCTATGGTAACGTCAGTACAGTAGCCTATGGTAACGTCAGTACAATAGCCTACGGTAACGTCAGTACAGTAGCCTACGGTAACGTCAGTACAGTAGCCTATGGTAACGTCAGTACAGTAGCCTATGGTAACGTCAGTACTGTAGCCTACGGTAACGTCAGTACAGTAGCCTATGGTAACGTCAGTACAGTAGCCTATGGTAACGTCAGTACAGTAGCCTATGGTAACGTCAGGTCAGTAGCCTATGGTAACGTCAGGTCAGTAGCCTATGGTAACGTCAGTACAGTAGCCTACGGTAACGTCAGTACTGTAGCCTATGGTAACGTCAGTACTGTAGCCTATGGTAACGTCAGTACAGTAGCCTACGGTAACGTCAGTACAGTAGCCTACGGTAACGTCAGTACTGTAGTCTACGATAACGTCAGTACAGTAGCCTATGGTAACGTCAGTACAGTAGCCTATGGTAACGTCAGTACAGTAGCCTATGGTAACGGCAGTACAGTAGCCTATGGTAACGGCAGTACAGTAGCCTACGGTAACGTCAGTACAGTAGCCTACGGTAACATCAGTACAGTAGCCTACGGTAACGTCAGTACAGTAGCCTACGGTAACGTCAGTACAGTAACCTACGATAACGTCAGTACAGTAGCCTACGGTAACGTCAGTACTGTAGCCTACGGTAACGTCAGTACAGTAGCCTATGGTAACGTCAGTACAGTAGCCTACGGTAACGTCAGTACAGTAGCCTACGGTAACGTCAGTACAGTAGCCTATGGTAACGTCAGTACAGTAGCCTACGGTAACGTCAGTACAGTAGCCTACGGTAACGTCAGTACAGTAGCCTACGGTAACGTCAGTACAGTAGCCTATGGTAACGTCAGTACAGTAGCCTATGGTAACGTCAGGTCAGTAGCCTATGGTAACGTCAGGTCAGTAGCCTATGGTAACGTCAGTACAGTAGCCTACGGTAACGTCAGTACAATAGCCTACGGTAACGTCAGTACAATAGCCTACGGTAACGTCAGTACTGTAGCCTACGGTAACGTCAGTACTGTAGCCTACGGTAACGTCAGTACTGTAGCCTACGGTAACGTCAGTACAGTAGCCTACGGTAACGTCAGTACTGTAGCCTATGGTAACGTCAGTACAGTAGCCTACGGTAACGTCAGTACAGTAGCCTACGGTAACGTCAGTACAGTAGCCTACGGTAACGTCAGTACAGTAGCCTACGGTAACGTCAGTACTGTAGCCTACGGTAACGTCAGTACAGTAGCCTATGGTAACGTCAGTACTGTAGCCTACGGTAAGGTCAGTACAGTAGCCTACGGTAACGGCAGTACAGTAGCCTACGGTAACGGCAGTACAGTAGCCTACGGTAACGGCAGTACAGTAGCCTACGGTAACGTCAGTACAGTAGCCTACGGTAACGTCAGTACAGTAGCCTACGGTAACGTCAGTACAGTAGCCTACGGTAACGTCAGTACAGTAGCCTACGGTAACGTCAGTACAGTAGCCTACGGTAACGTCAGTACTGTAGCCTATGGTAACTTCAGTACTGTAGCCTATGGTAACGTCAGTACAGTAGCCTACGGTAACGTCAGTACAGTAGCCTATGGTAACGTCAGTACAGTAGCCTATGGTAACGTCAGTACTGTAGCCTATGGTAACGTCAGTACTGTAGCCTATGGTAACGTCAGTACAGTAGCCTACGGTAACGTCAGTACAGTAGCCTACGGTAACGTCAGTACAGTAGCCTACGGTAACGTCAGTACAGTAGCCTACGGTAACGTCAGTACTGTAGCCTATGGTAACTTCAGTACTGTAGCCTACGGTAACGTCAGTACAGTAGCCTACGGTAACGTCAGTACAGTAGCCTATGGTAACGTCAGTACAGTAGCCTATGGTAACGTCAGTACTGTAGCCTATGGTAACGTCAGTACTGTAGCCTATGGTAACGTCAGTACAGTAGACTATGGTAACGTCAGTACTGTAGCCTATGGTAACGTCAGTACAGTAGCCTATGGTAACATCAGTACAGTAGCCTATGCTTCGGTGGGGGGAGGGGCAGGTGTCCTAAACACACACACTGGCAAAGATTTTCAGTTTGCAGGCGGACACTGGAATACGTTTCTGAGTGACACAGTGAAGGGCTTTTCATAGGCGCTTTGTTGCGTTTTTTTTTGTTCAACTAGAAAAAATGCCTTGAACATAAAATAATGTTATTAACCGGTTCCCATGCTTTTAAAATAATGGTTCTGTTCCGGAATAGTATGGATCACTTTCATTGAAAAAATATTTTCTGTATTTTAGTTATGTTCCCTGAACCGCTTCTAACACCCGATGGAAACATCATTCTAATGCATAGATACCTTTTGAGAGGTTGTATTACAGCACAGCTACCTTTTTCATTGCACTATGCTGTTACATACATACTACATGGACATATGAAGTCAATGTCCACCCACAGCCCATTTCACTACCAAAAACACAACAAATTCTGCACTCTCACTGATTGTTCATATCCACTCTGATTGGTTCTAGAGCTCTCCCTGAGAGCCGACATGTCTAACTGCCCCTCCCCAATGGGCTGCCCGACCCACTTCTCAGGCTCTCCGGGAATGAAGATCTACATCGACCCCTTCACTTATGAGGACCCCAACGAGGCCGTCCGGGAGTTCGCCAAGGAGATTGACGTCTCCACCGTCAAGATCGAAGAAGTCATCGGCGCAGGTAAATGTGAATGGATGTGTGTTTCTTTGTGCGTGGGCAGGTTGGTGGGTGGCAGAAATATCTTTAGCCTATAGCATCCCAGTCCCTGTACCAAGCTCTCTCTCTCTTTCTCTTTGTCTATCTCCCTATCTCTATTTCTTTCTCTCTCCCCCACCTCCCTCCCTCTCTATCCTCCCTCTCTCCCATCCTAACTCCCTCCCTCTCTCCCTTCCTAACTCTCTTCCTCTCTCTCTCTGGGGACATGCCCTCCCTCGATGGGCCAGGCCAGACCTTCTTGACTGTATGGAGACATGCTCATTGGTGTTGATTCATACAAAGAGTTAAATAACAGCAGGCTAATGAGACAAGGACTGGATTAGCCTCCGGTGGTCTGGCTGAGACACACTGCATGATAGGCGAGAGGAAACGAGAAAGGATAGGGGGAGGAGATGGAGGAGTGGGATGAAGGAAAGGATAGAGGAATGGGGGTTTGCTAATTACAGATTTCCGTTTTTTGTTTATTCAGTGGTGTGGGATCTCTGCAGGATGCCTAGAGGATGATGAGTAATCAAGGAATTGAAATAGTAGATATTTACTGTGAATTTGTTGTGTTGTTATTCTTGTAGCTTCTATTCATGAATGCCCTCCCCAGATTCTGAGCTGCTGTTCAACAAGATAGCCCCACTGTTGATCTCAAATGAGACAATTACTTTTGATTATTGAAAAAACAAAGGTCTAACTATCTTCTGCTTGTTAACTCTGGTCCAACATACATGTTGTATAAGGTCCCTGGTCATATAGGGTCCCTCTCGAGCAAGATTCGAGGTATTCCACTAGCGCAATCAAATGGATTTATATTTACTGAAATCTCAAGGTCTAATATTGACTTGATCTCTCTAGACTGTTGATCTAGCTCTATAACCACACACCACACCTCTCCCTCCCCCAGGTGAGTTTGGTGAGGTGTACAAGGGACGTCTGAAGCTCCCAGGCAAGAGGGAGATCTACGTAGCCATCAAGACCCTGAAGGCAGGATACGTGGAGAAGCAGAGGCGGGACTTCCTGTCCGAGGCTTCAATCATGGGACAGTTCGACCACCCCAACATCATCAGACTGGAGGGCGTGGTCACCAAGAGTCGGCCAGTCATGATCGTCACAGAGTTTATGGAGAACGGGGCCCTCGATTCCTTCCTGAGGGTGAGTTATAGAACGTGTGTGTATCAAGTGCCTTAGATTATGAGAGCTGCTCCACGATCAGCTGGTCCCCCTGTCCCATGTAATCTTTTCAACATGATTTAAAAGGCTAAACTGCTCCTAGATCAGCACTCCCAATCTAAAACACTTAATGAGTATAGACCCAGGAATATGGATGGTGTTCACTCCACTATGCCTTATTAATCATTTATAAACAATGCTTACCACCTCTTTTTTGTAGTTTCTTATAGTAAATGTGACTGTGGTAATAGTTTATTTACATGTTTTTTCTGTTCACATAATATGTATTATACAGTATGATGATATACACTGAGTATACAAAACATTAAGAACACCTGCTCTTTCCATGACTTAGACTGACCAGGTGAATCCAGGTGAAATCTATGATCCCTTATTGATGTCACCTGTTAAAATCCACTTCAATCGGGGTAGATGAAGGGGAGGAGGATTTTTAAGCCTTGATACAATATAGACATGGATTTTGAATGTGTGCCGTTCAGAGGGTGAATGGGCAAGACAAACGGGGTTTGGTAGTAGATGCCAGGAGCACTGGTTTGTGTCAAGAACTGCAACTATGCTGGGTTTTTGACACTCAGCAGTCTCCCTTCCCGTGTGTATCAAGAACCACCCAAAGGACATCCAGCCATCTTGACACAACTGTGGGAAGCATTAAAGCGTTGGGCCAGTAACCAAAAGGTTGCTGGATCGAATCCCAGAGCTGACAAGGTAAAAATCTGTTCTACCCTTGAGCAAGGCAGTTAACCCCGCTGTTCCCTGGGCGCCGAAGATGTGGATGTCGATTAAGGCAGCCCCCCGCACCTCAGAGGGGTTGGGTTAAATGCGTAAGACAAATTTCAGTTGAATGCATTCAGTTGTACAACTGACTAGGTATCCCGCTTTCCTTTCCCATTGGTGTCAACATGGGCCAGCATCCCTGTGTGTGTGTGTGGGGGGGGGGGGGGGGGGGGGTTGCAACTCAATATTAGGAATGTGTTCCTAATTTTTGGCATACTCAGTGTATGTTGCACTAAGACTGCACTGGTTCATTGCAGCATGTTTGTGGCTTGATAAAACCAATATGAGTTACAGCTGATGGTATATGGGCAATGTAATGCACATTTGTCAGCCCGCAACAGGGCTTAGGCTTACAGAGCACACTCATCGTAGATTTGAGAATGTACTGAACCCAATTCCACCCTCCCCTCATCAAAGACTTCCTGAAATAGCCAACTTATGTCCTCCTCATTTAATTTCTCCACTCATGCCCCAAGCTCTTAATGGACTATCCCCTCGCTCTTTTGTAGCTTGGACGGAACGAGCGAGTGTACAGCTTAATCAATATTCAACCCTTATTTTTTTCTCTCCTTCCCTTCAGTCTTCCCTCCCTCCATCTCATGGATTGGTTTTCTACTCTACTTTGTTCTAATGCTGGTTTAAAGGGGCCCGTTGAAGTTGGCTTTGCTAGCCGCCACATCCGTCTTATGTTCCCATCGATCTTACCCTACCCTCTTATTTGTTAGTGTGTGTCAAAGCTCCTCTGAGCATTGGAGACACAGGGAGGAACTAGGAAGGGGTTGGGGGGAGAGAGAGAGCTCCCCCATGTGTGAGTGTTACCAACAGTGATGTACGATGTGCAATTTTCACTAGAAACATCCTCTAACCACTCATTTTGATAGGATCGTGTTTGAATAATCCAATTTGGGAATCAAAATGAATTCCGTCCCCCTTCATTTGATGTAAAATAGGAAATAATATGCAATACAAGGGCTGTCTGGGACTGTGTCGTTAGTGTGATACACTCTTAGAAAAAAAGGGTTCCAAAAGGGTTCTTCAGCTGTCCCCATAGGATAACCCTTTTTGCTTCCAGGTAGAACCTTTTTTGGTTCCAGGTAGAACCCTTTTGTGTTCCATGTAGAAGCCTCTAAGGAAAGGGTTCTACATTGGACCCAAAAGGGTTCTACCTGTATCCAAAAAGGGTTATTCAAAGGGTTCTCCTATAGGGGACAGCCAAAGAACCCTTTTTGGTTCTAGATAGCACCTTTTTTCTAAGAGTGCAGCGTGAAAGTAAAAATCTAAAGATCAAATCACTTTAAGTGTAAAGCCTTGACGATTCCATCACAGACTCAGAAACAACTAGTTTGCTGTGTTGGAGAAGTGGGTTGCACAGAGATAGATAGGCAGCAGGTTAGGCTGTTTGTCACACCCTGTGTGTATGGATTATTGTACGTACTGTAGGTGTGACGGTAGATCTTGTACAAAAGTGTGCCCTTACTTCCTGACTGTGGTGACACGGATGTGTCCGTAGGCTTTTCTATTCTGGGAAAGAGATCCCAGAGGACGTGGAAGGAATTTGCAACACAGCCTCTTCGTGTCAGAACAGTGTTGGCTAGGCATGGTCTCTATACAATCTGACACTCACACAACATCTGTAGCATAGCATGCAAAATGTGCTTGTGTTAGTGTCATGTTGTTGCGGTTTTTAAATCAATTGCATTTCAATCATGTAGAATCATGCAATCAAATAGAACCGTGTCCGGTCTGAACATCTTCATGCCTAATACTTTGAAATAGTGTAGAATTCATTGAAGTATGGCTTGTTTATTGTCGACATCTCAGCTGAAAGGCCTGCAGATAGGCCTGTAGATGACAAGTTTAATTTCATGGTGCTAATAATCCCCTTCTACCTCTCTCCATGTCTCCTGCAGCAAAACGACGGTCAGTTTACCGTAATCCAGCTGGTGGGCATGATGAGAGGCATCTCGGCGGGCATGAAGTACCTCTCTGAGATGAACTACGTCCATAGAGACCTGGCTGCCCGCAACATCCTGGTCAACAGCAACCTGGTCTGCAAGGTGTCCGACTTCGGACTTTCGCGCTACCTTCAGGACGATACCTCTGACCCTTCCTACACCAGCTCTCTGGTGAGTCCTACTCTCTGAACCCCCCAAAAAAGATTTTCTCACCTTTATGTTTTGAAATGGATAGGTTGGTTCATAGCAACAAGACTGTCTGAAGACGGGCGACATAGAAGAGGGAGGGTTCTGGGATTGATGTTTATGAAGTGTGTCTCCACTGTGATGTGTCTCCTCCAATTGTTGTCAACAAACAACATACCGGCATTCGGCGTATTATGATAGAGGAGGAAGGTGATTCATTGGTATGTTTTTAGACACACTTAGTCATGGCCCTTTTGTTGTGAGTGTAGTTGTGAGTAGTTGTGTGTGTGTCTAGGACTGCTTGAATAAAATAGAGGTAACTGGTACATCAGAAGAACTACAGCACTTCTGTCAGGCCATCTCTCATGCATTCCCTTTCAGTCTTCCTCGCCACTCACTTTTCTCTTTCTCAGTCACTCGCTCTCTTACCTCCATCTATTCTCTTTTACATTCCACAAGCCTTCTCTCTTCCTTCACCTCCCTCTTTCTACTAGTCACGGACTATGACTGTCACATCTTCATTAGTGCAGAGACTCTGGGGAAGAACTCCTCTCTCCCCTCTGTCATTGGGATGCGTGGGATGCAGGGAAACCAAAGAGCATCTAAGCCCCTCAATCTGACAGCTAGCACACCGTCCCTCCTCACTCCTCGGGATCTGGACCTGGTCGCCCTGTCCCCTTCCCCCGCTCATCATGCATTATTCCTGGGGCATCATGGAAGGGTTTGGGCCCCTAATTAACACCACAGAGGTACAGATTTGTAATTATTAGACACTATGGCTGGTGTATCTGACTCCATCTCCTCCCCGCTCTGTTTTCGATGTCATCCACAACACACTCACACTCTCGTATCTGAATACAGTGCAAGGTTATGAGGGCTTGTTGTGTGAGTGTGTGTGACCTGCATTGACTTTTATTTGAAACGACTGCTAATGAGTTATTTGTAATGGTTTATTATTCAGTTGCTCCTGACAGTTGGAGGGAATACAGTGAGTCTGCCTGGTGCAGTACACCAGAGTCTGTTCTTTAGTGAGGCCAGTTGTTTTAAAGGATGTAGTGAAACGGCTCGCTGCTTTGACGAAACTGCCTGAGGGCAACTTTTGTCAAATAATTTATATGCACACACTGTGCATGAGGAAATAAAATATATTTCCAATATGTATGAGTAATTTACAACTAAAAACTCTAAGATGTTCTAAAAATAAAGGTGGTAAGGCATCTAAACATCAGCTACCAAGACAGTACAAATATAGGAGAGTAAATGTAGTTCTTATCTATCTAAACATAGGAGATGATCTTTGAGAAGTCAAGGACAAGACAACAACAATACAAACCCACGTCTACCTTTATTTAGAGAGCAGAAGATGATTATATTAGAACTCAACCATGTGTGTGCGTGCGTGCGTGCGCGTGTGTGTGTGTGTGCGTGTGCGCGTGTGTGTGTGTGTGCGTGTGCGCGTGTGTGTGTGTGTGCACATGCGTGACTGTGCTTGTGCGTGCTTGAATGTGTCTGAGTCTCAGGTGTGAACGGGAAGTGTGACAGGTTTTGTAGAGGGGACGTGACCTCCTGTTGGTGGGTTTGGGAAGTGAATTGGCCACTAGGAAGGCAGACCGACCTGGGTCTCTGTGACCCCTGCGGTTAAGCCCTGCTAAAGGTGTTTTTCCTGAACAACAAGTAAATAAGAAATACAAGATCACCTTCTGTCGGCTGTCAATCTTGTTGATGCTACAGAGGTTCAGAAGGGGTTCAAGGTTAGAATTGGACTATAGATTATGTTTTTGATGTTTGCCTGTTTCATGTACAAGACTTCTTGAATATTAGATGATGCATCTCAAGGGTTTCATACTGTAACGGGATTCAAAATATAGATAGATTTTGGCTTTATTATGAACTCCTTTCAAAAAAAGATATGGTGCAATGCCACATTGCTTTCACAGCAACTGTTTGTGTGCTTAACCTTTACCCAACCCAGGTATTCCCATTGAGATAGGACCTCTATGACACCAGAGGCCTGACACATAACACATAGACATAAACAGCTATTTGCACTCCATCCATAAGCAAACCAGAGTCACACAACAGTCTCTTCAAGCGTTCCCCTTGACCTTACCGTGTCTGAGCACTAGCTTGGTCCTGACTGTCCTGGGGGAACGTTCTGGGAATGTTCTCTATCCACAAGGGAGAAGTTGTGGAGATGTTTGGCAGAGAGTCGGGGTCCTTGGGTCTCTCATGCATTCCTCTAATTAAGCTATGCATGTTGCCAAGCCTCCACAATGCCACGGCAGCTCCTTTCAATCGCTGACCTCCCTCCGCCGGTTACGAGGTGAACACTAAGGCAATCACAGAGCGAGGCCAGCGCGGCGGGCGAAGGCCGAGGGAATAAGGAAAATGTTATTCCGCCGACGACCCGTGAATTACGTCGCCATCAACCTCCTCTTCCTGCAAATGAATCACCTCATTTTTCCTGTCCTTCCTTTGTCATGTTTTCCTCCTATTTCGGGGTGACCAATTACCTGGCCTCCAGAGAGGTGCTGGGGAAGTTGCTGGAGAACATGCTGTTAATTGCATAGTGTTAACCCTGGGGTTGGAGCTCACACTACGGACATAAGTTTACCTTCTTTCTCTTATTCTTTCTACTTATTTCTACAGCTATATTAGCACTATAATAGTTATATCTATCTATCTATCTATCTATCTATCTATCTATCTATCTATCTATCTATCTATCTATCTCTCTACAGTCGAAGTCGGAAGTTTACATACACTTAGGTTGGAGTCATTAAAACTCGTTTCAACCACTCCACAAATTTCTTGTTAACAAACTATAGTTTTGGCAAGTCGGTTAGGACATCTACTTTGTGCACGACACAAGTCATTTTTCCAACAATTGTTTACAGATAGATGATTTCACTTATAATTCACTATATTACAATTCTAGTGGGTCAGAAGTTTACATACACTAAGTTGACTGTGCCTTTAAACAGCTTGGAAAATTCCCGAAAATTATGTCATGGCTTTACAAGCATCTGAGAGGCTAATTGACATCATTTGAGTCAATTGGAGGTGTACCTGTGGATGTATTTCAAGGCCTACCTTCAAACTCAGTGCCTCTTTGCTTGACATCATGGGAAAATCAAAAGAAATCAGCCAAGACCTCAGAAAGCAAATTGTAGACCTCCACAAGTCTGGTTCATCCTTGGGAGCAATTTCCAAACGCCTGAAAGTACCATGTTCATCTGTACAAACAATAGTACGCAAGTATAAACACCATGGGACCACGCAGCCGTCATACCGCTCAGGAAGGAGATGCGTTCTGTCTCCTAGAGATGAACGTACTTTGGTGCATATAAGTGCAAATCAATCCCAGATCAACAGCAAAGGACCTTGTGAAGATGCTGGAGGAAACAGGTACAAAAGTATCTATATCCACAGTAAAACGAGTCCTATATTGACATAACCTGAAAGGCCACTCAGCAAGGAAGAAGCCACTGCTCCAAAACCGCCCAAAAAATCCAGACTACGGTTTGCAACGGCACATGGGGACAAAGATCGTACTTTTTGGAGAAATGTCCTCTGGTCTGATGAAACAAAAATAGAACTGTTTGGCCATAATGATTGGAGGAAAATGGGGGAGGCTTGCAAACCGAAGGACACCATTCCAACCATGAAGCACGGGGGTGGCAGCATCATGTTGTGGGGATGCTTTGCTGCAGGAGAGACTGGTGCACTTCACAAAATAGATGGCATCATGAGGTTGGAAAATTATGTGGATATATTGAAGCAACATCTCAAGACATCAGTCAGGAAGTTAAAGCTTGGTCGCAAATAGGTCTTCCAAATGGACAATGACACCAAGCATTCTTCCAAAGTTGTGGCAAAATATCTTAAGGACAACAAAGTCAAGGTATTGGAGTGGCCATCACAAAGCCCTGACCTCAATCCTATAGAACAGCATGTGCGAGCAAGAAGGCCTATAAACCTGACTCAGTTACACCAGCTCTGTCAAAAGAAATGGGCCAAAATTCACCCAACTTATTGTGGGAAGCTTGTGGAAGGCTACCCGAAACGTTTGACCCAAGTTTAACAATTTAAAGGCAATGCTACCTAATACTAATTGAGCGTATGTAAACTTCTGACCCACTGGGAATGTGATGAAAGAAATAAAATGCTGAAATAAATAATTCTCTCAACTATTATTCTGACATTTCACATTCTTAAAATAAAGTGGTGATCCTAACTGACCTAAGACAGGGAAATTTGCGAGGATTAAATGTCAGGAATTGTGAAAAACAGAGTTTAAATGTATTTGGCTAAGGTGTATGTTAACGTCCGACTTTAACTGTATCTATCTAGTCTTTTTCCTGAGTGACCCAGAGGCTCAAGGAAGGACAGGCAGTGTCGACGTGATGAGTGGTGTGTCACACAGTATTTGCTGTGTGTGTGTAAAGTGGCTGAATTTTCTCCACACCGTGGAGTGTTAGTGGTTAAAGATGTGAAAGGCTTTCAGTGGCTAATGGTGAGAGGTTGTGTGTGTGAAAAAGATTGGTGACTGGAAAGTGCAATGCAATCACACATTGTATTGAAAGCCAATGCCCTGAGGAGTAGAGAGAGCTGGCATTTGTGATTCAAGAGTGGTTGTATGTGGTTGTATGTTGGGCAGATGCCTCCCGTGTCACACGATGTATGTTGAGACTGAGAGGGTTGTGTGTGTGTATGGGTACGTCAATGCGTGTAAGTGTGAGTACGTCCATGTAGAGTTCTGCGCGGGACTGTTTTCTTCATCCCGCCCACTCTCGCTGCTTTTCATACGAGGCCCGTCCGCTCCTGCCGACTTCGTGTCCGACTCCCACCCGCTCCCGCAAGAACTGGTCCCAAACCCAACCGCAGTCCCGCAATTTACATTTACATTTACATTTAACTTTTACTTGGTACTCATCCCGGATCCGGGAGCACCCCCCACAGTAAAAAAGCTGACTAGCATTGCCTAGCATAGCGTCACAAGTAAATACTAGCATCTAAATATCATTAAATCACAAGTCCAAGACACCAGATGAAAGATACAGATCTTGTGAATCCAGCCATCATTTATGATTTTTAAAATGTTTTACAGGGAAGACACAATATGTAAATCTATTAGCTAACCACGATAGCAAAAGACACAACTTTTTTTTCTCCACCATTTTTTTCCTGCATGGGCAGCTATCACAATTTCGACTAAATAAAGATATATATAGCCACTAACCAAGAAACAACTTCATAAGATGACAGTCTGATAACATATTTATGGTATAGCATATGTTTTTTTAGAAAAATGTGTATATTTCAGGTATAAATCACAGTTCTACATTGCAGCTGCAATCTGAAATAGCGTTGGAAGCAGCCGGAATAATTACAGAGACCGACGTCAATTACCAAAATACTCATCCTAAAACATTTCTGAAAAATACACAGCATACAACAAATGAAAGCCCAACATCTTGTGAATCCAGCCATCATTTCTGATTTTTAAAATGTTTTACAGGGAAGACACAATATGTAAATCTATTAGCTAACCACGTTAGCAAAAGACACCAGTTTTTTTACTCCATCAGTTTTTTTACTCCACCAGTTTTTTACTCCATCAGTAGCTATCACTAATTCGACTAAATAAAGATATACGTGTATATAGCCACTAACCAAGAAACAACTTCATAAGATGACAGTCTGATAACATATTTATGGTATAGCATATGTTTTTTTAGAAAAATGTGCATTTTTCAGGTATAAATCACAGTTTACCATTGCAGCCACTATCACAAAACTCACCCAAAGCGACTAGAATAACTACAGAGAGCAACGTGTATTACCTAATTACTCATCTTAAAACATTTCTGAAAAATACACAGCGTACAGCAAATGAAAGCCCAACATCTTGTGAATCCAGACAATATTTCAGATTTTCTAAGTGTTTTACAGCGAAAACACAATATATCGTTATATTAGCATACCACATGAGCTAACATCACCCCAGCATTGATTCGAGGCAAAAAGCGCGATAACGTTATCACCACCAAAATATATTAATTTTTTCACTAACCTTCTCAGAATTCTTCAGATGACAGTCCTGTAACATCATATTACACAATGCATATAGAGTTTGTTCGAAAATGTGCATATTTAGCATCACAAATCGTGGTTATGCTATGTAATCAGTCAAAACATGGCATGCATTCTGGGCGGCGCCATCTTGGAAGGGCACCTAAGTTTACGATTATTTATCGATTAGATTGACAAAAAAAATACAGGTTGGACAGCTAATGAAAGATGCATTGGTTATTAATGCAACCGCTGATTTAGATTTTTAAAATTAACCTTACTAGACATACAGTGTGCGTTACAGCCAGACTAGTGCCGCAATATTGGCCGAAAAATGCGTTTACATTTTTCCACATAAATACGGAATAAAATCATAAATAGTTCTTACTTTTGGACGAGCTTCCATCAGAATCTTGGGCAAGGTGTCCTTTTGTCCAAAAGAATCGTTGCTTTGTTGTAAAACGTCCACTTCAACTTCGGAACTAGCAGCTAACAGTAGCTACCTGGCACACACATGTCCAAATCCTCAAACGCAATACTACGAAAATTCCGAAAATAGCAATATACTCGCATAAACTGATATAAATCGGTTTCAAATAACTTCGTTATGATGTTTCTAACACCTATACCGAATTAAATTACAGACGGACATATCTAAGGCCGATAACTGAGCGTTTCAAAATGCTATCCTGGGGTCTTGCGTTGCGTAATGGCGGAAGTCGAAAAGGGAGCGCACCTCGTTCCTTGCCCTTTTATAAGCTCTGAGAAATACGTAGAAACACCATTCCACTTCTCATTGGTTACTGACATCCAGGGGAAGGCGGGTGCAGTTCATTTCGATCCATAGGGCACACACAGAGTTTTAAACTGATCCGAGATCAGAGCCTAGTTTTCAGACCTTCGCATGTCCTGTCATGATTTTCGCTGTAGAAAGAGTTCTGGTTCACCCACAGACATAATTCAAACGGTTTTAGAAACTAGATATTGTTTTCTATCCAATAGTAATAATAATATGCATATTGTACGAGCAAGAATTGAGTATGAGGCAGTTTAATTTGGAGACAATATTTTCCAAAGTGGAAACAGCACCCCCTGTATTGAGAAAAGGTTTAAGTCATTTAGCAGACGCTCTTATCCAGAGCGACTTACAAATTGGTGCATTCACCTTATGATATCCAGTGGAACAACCACTTTACAATAGTGCATCTAACTCTTTTAAGGGGGGGGGAGGTTAGAAGGATTACTTTATCCTATCCTAGGTATTCCTTAAAGAGGTGGTGTTTCAGGTGTTTCCGGAAGGTGGTGATTGACTCCGCTGACCTGGCGTCGTGGGGGAGTTTGTTCCACCATTGGGGTGCCAGAGCAGCGAACAGTTTTGACTGGGCTGAGCGGGAGCTGTACTTCCTCAGGGGTAGGGAGGCGAGCAGGCCAGAGGTGGATGAACGCAGTGCCCTTGTTTGGGTGTAGGGCCTGATCAGAGCCTGAAGGTACGGAGGTGCCGTTCCCCTCACAGCTCCGTAGGCAAGCACCATGGTCTTGTAGCGGATGCGAGCTTCAACTGGAAGCCAGTGGAGAGAGCGGAGGAGCGGGGTGACGTGAGAGAACTTGGGAAGGTTGAACACCAATGTTATTTTAGGTGTGTGACACAGCACGCTTTGCAGCCCCAGCAATTTTGCCACACTCGTCAAGATCATAATGCGCAAAAATAGCTTTAGAATTCTGTTAAAATACCAGAGATTCTCATGTGGCCAATTAGCATTTTTGGGCTACACTCTTAGCCCCCGTAGGAGAACCCTTTGAAGAACCCTTTATGGTTCCAGGTAGAACCCATTTAGGGTCCATGTAGAACCCTTATCACAGAGGGTTCTACATTAAAACCCCTTAAAGGGTTGTACCTGGAACCAAAAAGGATTCTACTACGGGGACAGTCCAAGAACCCTTTTTTCTGTATATCAGCCTACAGGGTAGACGCAGTTTGAAAGAGAGTAGAGTTGGGGTGAATATAGTTGAATGGACACTTAGGGGGCTTTCACACCAAAATGGTTACTGCCACTTTCACCATGATCCTTAGCGATACTTTGGTGCCATTCAGCCCCAATCAGCAATATGGCACGTTTCAAATTCAAATACTTCCAGCTTCATGTGCCATCGGGACATTTAGGAATATGTGGATGACGTCAGCGCTACTATCTACTGATTTTAATGTCTATGGCTTCACCACACTAACCGTCTGGCGCTATCAAACCCTTTGCTGTTTGATTGTCTTCCATTTGCATTCTTTCCTCTTTCCCTTCCTTTTCCTTGGCATATAGCCCAAAGCCTCTTGTAAGTTTGTCACTTGTGTGAAATATTGATGTGGTCAAAGTTACTGGGGACTTATGGGTAAAGAAGTGAAAAACTTGGAGGAAAGTTGCCATTTGGTCTAAAGGGCCAGGATGTCCTTGCTCTCAAGAGTGCTTTTATAGGGACCAATATAGACCCTGAGCGTATGCAGCATTCATGTCCCTAACAGGGTTGTGTTCAATTCAATTTTATTTGTTATGAGGGTTGTGTTCATTACAGCACGTAATGGAAAACGTTTTAAAACATTTTACAACAGAAAACAAAAAACAAGCGTTATTTTATTGGACAAGCACAATTAGTTGTTTTTTTCAGTCTGTTTTCTTCTGTTTAGTCCCTTATGAACATGACTCAAGGGGTCGTCTTTGCTTCTCTTGATTGCTGTACCAAATAATGAAAACTGTATCAGGAAGTGCTTGACAAACGCATCCATCCAGACTCCATTATCAAAGCGGGGGAACATGGCTTCTTCTCCAAGTGTTTTCATGTTTGATTTATACCTCTTGTCATGTGTGCCAGATCGGGCTGATATCTGTGACTGAGGTGGGCATTGATGAACCACCATCTGTGCCTGCATTGATGTACACTGTGTGGGCAGAGCATGATTCAGACATGGTATTCCACTGCATAGCACACTGAATGGGTAACCAGGTTTAATATGGGACAAAGATTTTGTCATAACACCCCAGTTCATAGACTGACAGTAGACAATATGGGATGTTTCTGGCCACTCTGTCAGTTAGTAAGCTAGCGAGCTACCACAAATTAAGTCAGATGTCAGATTCTTCTATAGTTTTTGTGAGAGAAGAGAGAAAGACAGAGAGAGTGACAGAGAGAGACATAAAGAGAGAGAGACAGAGAGATGGAGAACAGAGAAAAACAGAGAGATAGAGAACAGAGAGAGAGAGTGAGAGATAAAAGAGAGAGAGAGAGATAGGGTCACAGCATGCTAGTTCCTGAGAACAGAAAACACTGTGACACTGTTAAATGACACAAGAAGAGACACATCAGTTCGTTCTTAAACATCCCAGGTGATCTCTTATGTGATGAGTCTCAGTGTGCTGTAAGCTGTAATTGCCTATGTTCAACCTCCTCAGAGTCATCTCAAGGGGACAGAATCCAAGGTCGCAGTCTAATATTAAACCACTGGAAAAGCTTGACAAAGATGTGCAAATGCATGATAAAAACATAGGATCCACGCTGGGTTTAATTTGAGGGGCCCCTAGTGGCTCCTGAGTCATTAGGGGCCACAGAGGAAGTTACTCAAGGGGAGAGGGCATTTCCAGAGGTGGTGTCATCAAGTTGACGATGTGAAGGTATATATTAACTGCAAAGACTACACAGACAACGTTTATTAACCTTTCACGAGCCTCTACCCCGGGTCCGGGATCACCCCCCACCCCCCCCACACACTGATTAGCATAGCTAGCATAGCTTCACAAGTAGATAGTAGCATCTAAATATCATTAAATCACAAGTCCAAGACACCAGATGAAAGATACAGATCTTGTGAATAAAGCCACCATTTCAGATTTTTAAAATGTTTTACAGGGAAGACAAAATATGTAAATCTATTAGCTAAACACGTTAGCAAAATACACCACTATTCTAACTCCATCAGTTTCTTACTCCTTCAGGTGCTATCACCAATTCGGCTCAACTAAGATATTGATAGCCAATAACCTATAAAAAAAACCATCAGATGACAGTCTGATAACATATTCATGGTATAGGATAGTTTTTGTTAGAAAAAAGTGCATATTTCAGGTAGAAATCACAGTTTACAATTGCACCGACCATCACAAATCGACTAGAATTACTAGATAGAGCAACGTGTATGACCAATTTACTCATCATAAAACATTTCATAAAAATAGACAAAGCATAGCAATGGAAAGACCCAGTTCTTGTGATTTCAGACCATATTTCAGATTTTCTAAGCGTTTTTCAGCGAAAACACAATAAATCGATAAGTTAGCATACCACATGTGCAAACGTTACCAGAGCATCGATTCCAGCCAAAGAGCGCTATAACGTAATCACCGCCAAAATATATTAATTTTTTCACTAACCTTCTCAGAATTCTTCCGATGACACTCCTGTAACATCATTTTACAACATACATATACAGTTTGTTCGAAAAGGTGCATATTTAGCCATACAAAACCGTGGTTATACAATGGAAATAGTCACAACTCAAGCCTCAAAATGAGGAACGTCAGCTTTCAGAGTGATCTAGTTTAATCGAAAGCTAATCATATACTTGACTAAAAAATACAGGGTTGACAGGAATCGAAAGACAAATTAGTTCTTAATGCAACCGCTGATTTACATTTTTAAAATTATCCTTACTTTTCAATACAGGGTTCGCCAAGTGAAGCTATACCAAACAAAATGGCGAAATATGCGTTTAAAATATTTCGACAGAACAACAATTTATCATATTAAATATTGCTTACTTTGAGCTGTTCTTCCATCATATTCTTGGGCAATGTATCCTTTCTATGTTATAAACGTCTTTTGGTCGATAGATGTCCTCTGTCCTTCGAAATATCCACTAACGATCGAACGGGACCCCAAAACGTGTCCAAAGTTTCAGAGTGCACAACAAAGAAATTCCTCAAAATCGCACTAAACGGATATAAATTGCTATAAAACGGTTCAAATTAACTACATTATGATGTTTTTAACAACTATAACGACTGAAAACATGACCGGAGAAATATTGCTGGTTAGACAAGGATTTGGAATGAGGCAAGTCCGATGTCCTTCACGCTTCAGGCGCGCGACGAGAAAGGGCGGTCCCTATACATTTTGTGGTTTTATAATGGCTGGGATTGTGCAATAGACTCCATTCAAAACGTGATGACGTACAGACACCCAGAGGAAGACGTAGGCAGTGTCGGTTTCTTCATAGCATTCACTGTCGCCTTAAAAACAGACTCCAGATCAGGGGTAAAAATTTCTGGAATCTGACCCCTGTCATGAAAAGTGCTGTAGATTTTGTTCTGTACCACTCAGAGACAAAATTCCAACTTCTATAGAAACTAGAAGGTGTTTTCTATCCAATAATAACAATAATATGCATATTGTACGATCAAGAATTTAGCACGAGGCAGTTTAATTTGGAGACCCAAATATGCTAATGCGGAACAGCACCCCCTATAGTTGCAAGAAGTTAAAGGTCGGATTTCATACCACTTTGAGACCACCTGAGAAGTGTGTTAAAATAACTTTGTTCTATAGAGGAGCATAGCCCTCATGTGACTCCTAGACTAGACTATTTAATTTAATTAAATAGCCATAGAATATGTGGGAACTTGGTGAAATGATGCCTGAAATAGTTCCAGGGAGTCAAATGTAAGTTCCTTTGAAGTTTGAAGTGGAACCTATTCTCCATTGCCCTGTAGACAGTGGAACGGTAGAAGGGCCTGCCTCTCCCAGACAGTCCCTGGAGTGTATTCTCTGTCTGTCTGGTCTGTCTGGTCTGTCTGGTCTGTCTGGTCTGTCTTTGTATTTGGACAGACTTCCAGCGATCGTTGCTTTCGGGACATTAAACGTCAGTTGATGGAGCACTTTGCCCAGCCTAAGTAAATGAGCTCGGGACTACTTGAGTGTGCATTGTTTAGGAATGGATTACCAAAAAGTTGGGGCATGGTACTGTGTCATGGGCATTACTGGGAGTTCACACATTTTTATTCCACAGGAATGAATCTGCATTTGGGGACAGCTGCTGCTTTAGCAACAACATGATGGTACTGTTTGATGTCTCTTGGAGAGATGTGGTGGGTGAGGTTGCATGCCTCAGCAATGAAAAACAAAACACGGTGTTAAAGGATTGAGGACTCTCATAGTGGGAGAAGATCGTTCAGGGGATTTCATCTACATTTACTAGGACACCAAGGCAGGGCATTGCTCCAGTTTGTGTAGAGTGATACAAACTGCCATTTGACTCTAGATTTCCCTTCAGTCTATAGATTGCTAGTGACATGCACCATTGAATTGCTGGATACATACTGCATCTCTCATAGTACACATTAGCAATTGCAGGTGTCCCACTTGTAAAAGCTGAAGAACATACGCACATCCAGGGTCTTTTTGCAGGTTTTGGAGTTGTAGGTGAACTCATGGAGAATGAAAAGGAAAAGGCTGCACACTGCTGCTCATGCTCCTAGGGGATTTACAACAACGTTTTGAT
The DNA here is from genome assembly GCF_045679555.1 of Salvelinus alpinus. Classification (NCBI taxonomy): domain Eukaryota; kingdom Metazoa; phylum Chordata; class Actinopteri; order Salmoniformes; family Salmonidae; genus Salvelinus; species Salvelinus alpinus. Next base: position 20,557,191 of record NC_092115.1, read on the forward strand.
CAGGCATATATTTCCTTTTTATTTTCTCATGTTTCCTAGGGAGCTCCTCAAAACGCACACACTCTGCACCTGAACACATGTTCATTCCCTCAGACCTCAGACCTGTCTGTCACAAATCGCCACACCATCCGCCATGTCCCATGATCCTCCTTAACCCTGACAGCACTCTGTCCACTCCCTGCAGGTCACTACACCTGTCACTTTATCTGTCACAACCGGTCACGACCAGTTACAACCTGTCACAGCTAGTCAGTACTACTCACTTTGTGTCAGATCATCTTGTTGACATCAGCGTGGTGACCCTCTGCTGGTGTTTGAAGTTGATCTGGAGGGAACTGTTTAAAGTGAGAATCCTTGCAATGCTCCATGTCTCAGTATGGCTGGTCCGCAATAATCAAGTATAAAACTGTTGTTTTGTGGCCTAAAGTCACGTTGTATATATAATCTAGTTTCAAAAGAATTCGTGAGAGAACAATTATGCTCTCATGTTGACATTAATTAAGATCTGAATATCCTTTATGTGATGAGCAGCTAACTGAAGAGATTGATGGAGCTTGGCTGGAGGTTGATATACGGTTTAGCTTAGAGCGGTTGTTTTACATGAAGGCATGTCTCTGTGTGTGCTCTCTAAGACTCAAGGCCACCACATAGAACAGCATGTTCCTTTCTCACTGGCTTGTACTGTCTGCCTTGCTAGTGAAATGGTATTGGCTGTCTCAGACACACGCATGCTCTCTCTCTTTCTCTCTTTCTTTCTTTCTCTCTCGCTTTCCCTCTCTTCCTCTCTCCCTCCCTGGGGTATTCACAGTATTTTCTCCTCCTAAGTTAATAAATAAAAATCCAATGCTGCTTTTTATTATATATTTGTCTTCTTCCTCTGTCTGTTTTCCTGCCCGGTCTGTTCTGTTCAGCAGCACTTTGTGTTATTAAAGTGTTGTTTTGGCAGGGCCGGGGCGCTAGCAACTAGCTCGCCCACAGAGGTAATTACTGACGATCTGCATAGCTGCCTCACGAACGCAGCAGCCGTGAAAATGTTATTAGCTTAGCCTGTCTGCGAGGAGCGGTGCAAGGTGACGGGGGGGGATAAGAAGGTCTTCCTAGCCATCGTGCTTCTGCATTGCTTACTCTTCTGAGTTTTAGGTTACTGTGAAGCACTTTGTGACAGCTGCTTATCTAAAAAGGGCTGTATAAATACATTTGATTGAAATGTGATTGATATGGAGAGGCTCTAATACAAGGCGTTGAGGTCAGAGCTCAGATAGAGGAACTTGGAAGAGACAGTGTATTTATATTTCTTACTCTTCGTTTCAACTGGCGTGTGTCCAAGTCAAAATAGTCGCTTTGAAGCATGGGTCTAGCAAAGTTAGAGATTAGATGGAGGGAGCTGGGTTTCTTTTCATTGGTGCAGTTGATCTTGTATTCATGTGTTTTTCTATAGCCTTTTGACAGAACGGAGATAAAAGATAGAGCCTTCTGGTGCCTGGAATCAGATGAGAGGCATTAGTTACTGGAAGAGGAACCCTGGGATCTGAGAAAAGCACAACAGTCATCAGAGCTTAGATAGATCTCCATCAGTCTTCTTTTTCTCAACGAATTACAAAAACACACTTCCATATGAACACTCCCAACCTCTTTCTCCCTCTCTCGCTCACTCACACACCCTCCTCCTACCTCCCTGCTCTGCCTCCACTGAGGTCAGAGGTTAACATCATGTTCAGGGTTAGGAGCTCACAGAGGTCAAACGCTCTGAGCTAGGCCTTAACGAGCTCAGTCTGAGTCCTCTGGACCTCTACACACACACACACACACACACACGCACACACACACACACACACACACACACACACACACACACACACACACACACACACACACACACACACACACACACACACACAATACATCTCCTGGTCAGAGTCCCGGTTGGACTGAGGGAGAAAGCCAGGAGAGCAGGGTGGGCCTTGTCTCGCTCTCCCGTCTCTCCTTTCAAGCCCGGCTTATCTACACATGCACAGGTTGAACTAATTGGCATTATTAAGCTGGCCGGATACAATGGAAACCGCCAAGGGGCCTACAAACAGGTGTGTGTGTGTAGAGGAAATCTTAAACAAGCCACCCGTCAATTTCAATCAGTACCATGCATGGCTCGCTGCAGGCCCAGGTAGGCCAATTACAAACAGACACGCTCGACAGGCGCGCTCAAACCCCGACCAAACCCCTCTTATTCAAACTCATGTGCACCGAGAGAGATGTGCTGTGGTTCGATGTGTGAGGAGGAACAGAGGTTCCCTGCTGCTGGATCGATAGGGGATGGAGGGAAGGAGGAGTGGAGGGATAGAGAGATTGTAGTTGTCTTTTGGTTCGAAGGGTTTTAATTGGACTAATCATGTCGTTCTCTCTCCCTCTTCCGCTCTCTCTCTCCCCTCTCTTTCTCTGCCCTCCCTCTCTCTCTCTCCCCCTACCTCCCTCCCCTCCCTCTCTCTCTCCCTCTCTCTCCCCTTCCCTTCCCCTCTATTCCTCCCCTCTCTCTCTCCCTCTCAGGGGGGTAAGATCCCGGTGAGGTGGACGGCTCCAGAGGCCATCGCCTACAGGAAGTTCACCTCAGCCAGTGACGTGTGGAGCTACGGCATCGTCATGTGGGAAGTGATGTCATTCGGAGAGAGACCCTACTGGGACATGTCTAATCAGGATGTGAGTATTATTGTCATGTTGAACTTTTAAATGTTGTTCTAAGGCGTATAGAAATATTCATATAATTCAAAATTCCAATCAAATTAATTTATGAAGCCCTCTTTACATAAGCAGTAGTCACAAAAGTGATTTTACAGTAACCGGGCTAAGACCCCAAAGCAGAGGCAGTGAATGAGTATTCAGATGACCCTTCTATTTGTTTATGTTGTGTCATAAAATGGAACCTTCTCAGACATAACAACTCAGCTAGACAAGAGGATTCCCACTGGAAATGTCCTTGACAATGAGCAGATTCTCACAAAGGCAGAATTTCACACGAGCACGTTACCTCCTCTGTCCTTCTTTTTGCTATGTCCCCCGAATCTCACACATGCTCACACTCACAAACACACCCAACACACACACACACACACACACACACACACACACACACACACACACACACACACACACACACACACACACACACACACACACACACACACACACACACACACACACACACACACACACACACACACACACACACCAATGAGCTCCATATCCCCATCCGGCCAACGGGTCTCTCTGGAGCCTGGTCCACCAGGCCTGGCCAAGCCAGCAGATGTTCTCTCTCTGGGCCAGCAGCATGCCGGCAGCGACTGGTGGGACACACACAGGGAGGAGGCCTGGAACTGCTCACAGCATGGCCTGCTGTTCTCTTCAGGCAGAACACACACACATCTGTGTACACTAATAACGCACATGCCAACTCGCACACACAAAACACACACAGACACACAGGCTAATGCACACATGATGCACTGACAAACACAAATACACAAGTCTGTGTGCACATACACGTGCCTACTTACACACCTATGATAAATGCACACACACACACACACACACACACACACACACACACACACACACACACACACACACACACACACACACACACACACACACACACACACACACACACACACACACACACACACACACACACACACACACACTCACCTGCATATGCATGTAAATGCACTCACATACACTTCCCCTTAAGCACCATTTGTCAAGATTGTGCTGAATTGCAGTGCTCTCAGTGGTAGCATGGGCACCTATAGAGCGTCCCATTTCTGATGATCATTCATTTTCACACGCTAGAATCTCTATCGGTGTTGACTTTTCCCTGATTCAACCTTTAAGGGGTAACAATCCGTCATACGGTATACCATATGAACATGCTAGGATTTAGAGAGGGAGCGAGCATTTGTCTTTCTATCGAAAACCCTTTTTGTCTTTGTATAAGGCCATGTGCAGCATAGCTTCAGTACAGCACTACTTATCTACCATCAGGCCTTCATAGCCTTTGCAGTTTCTACGGAAGTGTCAAGTACCTGAATTTCACCACATTAATTATATGCACTCAGCCCATTCCCAAGACACTCTCCCACAGTGTCAGAGTATAGGTCCTCTCCATCCTTTTATACAGACGTGTGATTCGCTAGTGTCAAGTAGGAAGGGCACCTCAGCCTGAGTGCTGTCTGTAGATTAATCGGTGAGAGAGGGGCAGAGAGAGAAGCAGAAAGATGGAGGGAGAGAGAGAGATTGACGCTAAGTGAATTGCTCACTAACCACTCAATGAAACAGAGAAACTAGGGCCTGGTGTTACAGTGATTTAGCAAAGGGGTCTAGAGGAAGAGGGAAAGTTAAAGGGAAGCAGACAGGCTTCTATAAATCTCCGCTTTTCCTACAATTCTCTGATTTACTGCACATTATTGATCTCCTGTAATCATGAACTGGAGTCTAGTGACTACCCTCGGATGTCTTCCTAATTGGCCTTCTATATGGTACTGTCTGGCAATGGTCCACCTACCTTGTCACTCTGAGCAGCCCTATTTAGACCCCTGTCTAGCATGAACTTCTGGATTCAAATATGTTTTATTACATATAAAACATATACAGGTATCAATGTACTGTATACAAATTACATTAAGTTTTTTACAAAAAAGACAATAGGAACATACCAAAAATGATAACAGGAGTATTACATCAAGATATCATTGGATTTAAACATAGCATGAACCTCGAATGACTACCTTTCACTGACTACCTTCTGCCTTCTCCACAATAGTCCTGTCTAACATGACCCTTACTGACTATCTTCTGCCTTCTCCACAATAGTCCTGTCTAACATGACCCTTACTGACTATCTTCTGCCTTCTCCAC